>NC_041387.1:245385051-245398751 GCF_002162155.2 Triticum dicoccoides | reverse complement strand
AGGTGATTTTCTTCTTTGCCAATATCGATTGTGGTTTTTCATCTAAGTATATGGTGATGAATAATGCAAAAAAATTATTAGCTTCGATGCCATGCTATACATAGTGGTTTAAATAACTTTTGTTTTTTATACTGGAAAGTAATTCAGAATTTGTTTCTATTTCAATTAGAGCCCTGATGCAGACAAGGATTGTGTGGTTGTACATGTCACTCGCTATGAGGCGGATGACCTGAATATACGCACTGGGAAAACAGAGTTCTTAGGTTGTTGGATCCTGGAAGCCATTTGGGCTTATACCAATGTCGAGTTGTATTCCAGCCTCACTGTTGTAAGGCGTGTTGTCCTAGGTGTACTGAAGCACAAGAAGTTCAAATATACTCCTTTGTTTGTGAGGCATACTGTTTTTGTCAAGCTTACGTAGGAAGATGACGTGGCATGCCTCCACAAACAAGTTTATGAGTGGCAAAGCCACAAGGTTATCTTCATGAAGGTTCACAGGATTGAGCTGCTGCCGGACGTCCTCGATGATGTTCATGGCAAGGTCCGTCTTGTGTCCAGCCCAAATTAGATCGAGGCATGAGATAGTTGCCCCATCTAGTGTTTAATAGTAGTTTGGATTGTGTCTAATTATCCAAACCTTGCCTGTTATCGAGCCCTTTGGGGCTAGTACTTTGTTTGAATCCGTCTATGGGAATTGTCGCTACTTTTGTGTGACCGTGAATCATGTGAGAACCATTGTAATTATTGCCGAAATAGATGTGCCCTCACTAGTTTTTTCATGAATATGGCATGGTAAGACATAAGTTGTCACGGTTTATCATGTGAGCAGTGTGTGTTTTATGAAATAGAGTACTCGTTCGAGAACTATGCGCTGACGTATACATAAGTACTTGTAAACACTGTTGGTGCTACCCCACTTGTAAGTAGTTGTGCAAAACACGGCACATTGGCTCAGCTCGCTTCAACACTAGGCTATCGACCAGTTAACAATCAACAATCTGGTGTCTAACATATAAGCAACTATGTATCTTGTTACAGTGGTTCATGCAGTTAACTAAGGCCACAATGTAAATTTCAAATGTTCACACGCTAGTCCAGCATTCATGTGGAACACTCACATTAAACTCGGCTTCATAAAAAAACTTGGAAAGCATAAGTTAAGCAATTTTATACACCTCAATGATTCATAGAACATAACAAACATATACTAGTTCATAGCAAAAGACAAAATTGTGAGAAGGTTTACAAATCAGGAAAAAACAAGCAAGGATTCTCTAAGCAAAGGGCCTCCCGGCAGGCTTAAATTTCTTGGAGTTCACTTTGGTTTTTTCTTGTTGCCACCATCCAGGGTTAGGTTCTCTCATTCTAGAATAACCAATTATAATTGTGCTCTTAGCTGGAATGTTGAACTGGACCATGCAATGTACTAGCCAGCTGAAATTCTTGTGCATTCCACTAAATTTAAGCACCGCTATTTACATAAATAAGTAGACCACAATGCCTCTTCTCCGCGCACCTGTCCAAAAAAACCGCCGTGCAGCCGTGCAAACTAGTCCTCGGTCCATGGATGAACTGGTAGAAAGTGCATTCTGGACTAGGATGCAGTTGTTTTCGCTTGTCCCTGCACTGCAATCAGGAAGTAAAATGTATGAATAAGCTTCTTTTAGATTGCATTGGTCATTCTACCTAGTTACTACCAATGTAGGAATACCTGGAACACTGGTGGTTAGAGGACGGCAGCTAGGAATAGCCATCTCATTTTGTGTAGTTGTACTAAAACTGAGGTGTGTACTTTTGATTGTGCAGATAGAAACGATATGGAGACAGACATCCCTGTTTGCGCAAATATGAAATACGGTTATTTAAACAGTGATAGATATTTGCAGTGGCGTATGATTAACAACAACATTTATTATGTTATAATTGGCACTAGATTGTCAGTATGAAAGTGCCCTTAAGTAAGTAGCATCACATCACATCAACACTGCCACTAGATTGACATGCAAAACAATAGCATTAGTATTACTGTCATGGGGGTAGCACATGGTCAGTAAATGTGCAATCAAATTTGTGTAGTTCCACTGGGATGAATCAATGTTAGCGGTGTGAGATTTAAGTGTAACTGCAAAAACACAATTCATGGGAAATAAAGCAAGACGGAAGCACTTCACAAAATGGTGGTGGCATTGCTTCAATTTATCGATGGCACTAGACCATTACTTATAGTGACATTAGGTGGCATTGCTTAATGCTTCATGTGATTTTACATTAACGGTAGCGATATGGGCATAGGGAAAGCAGGGGAATAAAGTGGTGAGGCAGATGTGGTTGCCGAGAGTGGCAAACACTCAGGCAACATTTCTGCATTTATCCAATTTTTTACCTCCTTGGCGACATTTTCCTATGTGAGCACATGAAATCTAGACCTGCTCATTTTCATTTGCATTGTCCCCCAACACCCCTCACTTTCTTTCCTTTTTCAACTAAGAGACAGGTCCACTTCCCCCCACCCTTCACCATCCACCATGCTTTCTTTGCCTTTTCAACCAAGAGATCGGTTGGGTAGCCAGTATCTACTACTTTCCCTTGTTTCCTCTTAGAACCAAGTCCTAGATTCATGCTACAGCTTTCCCACTTTCTTCCCTGTTTGAACCAACTCTTAGAGTCGACTGTATGAACTAGCTTTACCTCTAATAATAGTAAAAGTCTATATGGCTTTGGAATAGCGGACGGAAGTAGAAAAAGATCCACACGCAGCCAAGTGGGGAGCTGGGGCAGTAGAGCAAGGCAGGTTTCGAAGGAATATATACCTGAGGGTCATCGTCATGTGGGAAAGACGGCGTCGAGAGGCCGCATCTTGTCCACAATACCGTTGGGAGGAAGAAGGGGTCGGAGGCCCTCCCGAGCCGGTGCTCTCTCGGAGAGAATGGCACAACCGCTGATCGGGACGCGCGGGCAGCCGTTGGTCTCCTCCCTCGCCGTCGACGACAGCATGAAGGATGCACCTACACCCCTGCCCCGGGAGGTAGTCTGGCCGGATTTGTGACGAGCCGTGAGCAGAGAGAGAATGTGGCCACCCATGTCTTGCTTACATCTGGTGAGCATGAGAGAGTGAAAGAGAGGAACCCTAGTAAAGCAAGCGCTAAGGCTTCTGCTTATATATAGTGGAGTGATTTTGTTGTACTAGTTTCAAAAAAATGCACTCCTACGTGTACCCGCGAGTGTGTGTGAGAGAAATAGCGCGTGCGTGCACCACTTCTCTTCGTGAGAGTACAATATACTATGCCCAAAGAACGTTCGCCACAAGAGTAATAGTATAAGTGTGTGACATGTGAGCTAAAATAAAATGTGTGCGGTGTCTTTTGTTTTTTAGAAGTCCTGAGGGTAGGGTGTGAAGAGCACATATGTGTGTGACGTCTACCTGTAGATAGACGGTGGGTGCGAGAGGACTTGGGAGAGTCATGACTCATGAGGGTGTGTGTGTGCATGAGAGAGAGGGGGCATGTATCAATGCAATACATGTGTCCGTAAATCATTATCCGAAAAACGTTCGCCACAAGCCTTTTTCTGTCGAACGCCGTAAGAACCATTAGATCGGCATCCGACAGTGTCAGTTTTGCCATGTCATTTAACAGAACAGCCACTCCTCCTACACACAAATCTTCCACGTGAGTGTTAGCAACTGCCGTATGCTCCCTCCGTTCCAAAATGCAGTGCATATAGCTTTATTGAAAATTTGAACCTCGCAAACTTTTACCAAGTTTTCGTGTACCAAAATGCACATATAGAATACCCAGTATATATCATTTCATTCATCTTCGAGAGGTAACTATAAATATGGGGAGGAGTCTACAAAGAAATACCATCGTATCACCTGCAGCAATTTTAACCATCCTTTGGTGTGGAGGAATATCATAGGAACTCTATATGATATGATTTTTATAGGATTTTTTCCTTTAGAGACAATTGGTCATAGGAATAGATTCATATACTCCACATTTCAAAGGAAATAAACATGATATCATTTTTATAGCTTTAGAGCCACTTGGTTCATATGAATGGATTCCTATACTCCCATAATTTCAAAGGAAAATAAACATTAGCGTATATTCAATAGAAAAGTTCCTATGATATGAACCAAATGACATCTCTCTTCTAATCCCTCCTCATAGGAAATGAGATACATGTCATCTCTAGATTCAATAGAAAAGTTTCTATGATGTGAACCAAATGACATCTCTTTTCCAATCCCTACTAGTAGGAATTGAGATACTCCATGTCATCTCTTTCCCTACAGCTTCCATGTTTACATCTTCTATTCCTAAATAGCTAGTGCAACCCACTAGTAGCTTTTTTCCAAGACATGCAACTATGGCACAAGAACTATATAGTGTGTGAATAACTTTGAAAGATGGTCGCTGGATGAAGCTAATCCAACAGTGCAGAGATGGCAAATCCGAGAACTACTAGCCGTTTGATATCATCAATATTCCACCAGATTCTGCCACATGTACAATTTAGAAGACTCCATGGTTGAACTTAAGCATAATGCACAAACCTCAAAACACAAGCACTTCTCCTTTGTTCTAGAATCTTTCGTATAATAATTGCCCAAACTTTTTTTTGTAAATGAATTGCCATTATTTGTTTTTTACATTGTGCTTTACAATGCAGAACCCCATGAATCTTAACATTTTTATAAAACTAATTGATTTTGAATGAGATGAACTATATAAACTAAACAAACATCTAGATCATGCATATATGACTCAAAGCTTTACAAGCTATAGTGTGTATTTATTCATAATTTGGTTTCCAAATCTCATGTGTTCAATTCATGTGTACCTTACTAGTTTTGAGTAGAGTAGCAAATTTCATGCGCCCGCGGGTATATCAAAATGCGGGGCCCATACATCATTGCCTTTCGGTCGAACATACATCCACAAGTATTTGTACGTATATTTCCACTGGTCCCCGAACCCAAAATGATGCCTCGTTCCCGTAAAACCAAGTGGCCCACACATACTAAGGCGTCGACTCGAACTCAATCCCTCTCCCGTTTACTACGACGTGGCCCCACACGCCTTAGTACTCCTACAAACCCTACCGCCGCATGCACCATCGGTTTTCTTCAAGAGGACGAGGGAGAAGCGGATTTGTAGTGGAGGCGCTTTCAAAAAAAGGATTTGTAGTGGAGACCCCTACCCTAGGGTGCCCTAGGTAGCTGCCACTTTAGTTTTCTCTTTTCTTTATGCTCTCGCGCCCTAGAGTGAAATGTTGGTTGCTTCGTCCATCCAGCTTAATGCGGGAAAGGTGGGGCTTTGTGATTTGACCCCTGATTGCTCATTTTCTACTACTGCGGCGCTACGACCGGGGTGCCTCCAATTCCAAACGCTGCTCCGAACTGTAATTTGGTGCATCACATGTGGAACAAGAAGGTGGATGATCCACATGTCGGACAAAGGGGTCATGTTCAGTGTGTCGCCATTTCGTGTTTGGACTGACCCTGCTTGAGTTGCTACGCCAACACGACAGGAGTAGCCTACCACTTGGTTTTGCTCCTTGGTGAATCCCGACTGTATTGATCTAAAAAGATACATACTATACTACCCTCTCCGTCTCGCTTTATAGGGAGTGCACGTAGTTCTAGGGCATCCATTTGACTGACTAAATATGAGTTACTATGCCACAAAGAGTATATCATTGGATTCTTAAGCGGATGTAGTTTGTAAACATATACTATTCATCACATATATAGCCAGTTAAATTCTCAACCTAGAACAACATGCATGCCATGTAAACCGATATGGAGGAAGTAGTAAAAATGAGGCGATTTTACCCAGCGATGGGCGGGGGAGCATTGCCTGTCATGCAGTCCCATGTGTCATGATGTACCAAGGCGATGCGCGTGTCCCTCTTGAGGCAGAAGCTACTACATGGTTTTCTTGAAGGAGATGATGGTGAATAGAAGTGTGAAATAATGGTTGATTCGTCCATCTGGGAAGGTGCGGCATTGTGATTTGACGTCTCATTGCTCATTACTACTACTAGGGCGATATGACTGGGGTGCGTCCCCCCTGTTGTTCTGCACTGTTATTTGGTGCTTGACACGTTGACCCGGTTGCTATATGTCCCACATGTCAGCGAGAGGAAGTACAAAATTCATCAAAGCGAGCATCGACGGAGGAGTACAAGACACAACTTGGTTTTTTCTGCTTCGCGTGATCCATCGATACAAACCTGGACTAAAAAAGGTGAAGGCGGGTCTTTTCTCGCGCGGCAGGCAGGGGAGTTTGTCATAGTCTATTCGAGGCAAGGAGGCAGGAAGGGAAACAAGGAAATAAAGGTTGAGCGACTTAGTTTTGGGAAAATCTGATTTTACGGAGTATGTACCCACTAGGGTTTATAGGGACCATCTAAAAAAATTGTTTTTCCGTTTTATAAGTCTCAATTCTACTAGTAGTAGTAGTGCCATCACATGTTGGATTTCGAGGTGCGTTAAATCACCCGATGCAAGCAGTGTCAAGAGAAAACTCACCAATGCATGTAGAAGTTCACGAAAATTTAGTGGTCATGCATGCATTCATTCTAATTAATGCCTCAGTAAACATAACTTCTTGACAAAAACGAGCGTACTAATTACTTGTGCAAACTACGAAATTAATTCCACCACTCACCGTCTACCTTGGTTGGAGAGATTTTGAAATTGAGCCATAAACTGGAAAGGAGGGAGTAGTAACTTTTGTTTCGATTACTATTTGTGGCCTTGTATAGATGCAAAATGTATTTTTATTATAGTGGCCTTGTATAAGTAAATGGAGGGAGTACTAAAGGACATATATTACAAACAATATGGTAATCTCTCTAAACAAGGTAGGGACGAGGAGTAAACAGAGGGAGTAATAGAAATTTCTCCTCGTCCTGCAAGCCACCGCGCGCGTGGGCGAGGGAGCGGGCGTAAGGCGTACTAGTAAGAAAGCTTCACCTCATCCTGTGAGCCACCGCGCCCGTGGGCGGGAGAGACGGCATACTAAGAAAGCTTCTCCTCGTTTTGCGAGTTGACGGGACACATCAAAAGTACTCCAGTGAATAGAGCCTTGCCTCTAAGGTAGGCCCCACATGGTTTGCCTCTTTTTTAACATAACGCGTCAAGTCGCAATTTGTTTGTTCACCCGTGGTAGACGATCCTCCCTCCATCAAGTTGAACAACCAGTATATGTGTCAAATTACCACGTGGGCTGCCTTTTCATACAGAAATGAGCTCCACCATGTACCCGTGTGGGTGTGGTTGGGAAAGAGATGGGAGTACGTGCGCCGTGCGTGCACCTCTTCTCTTCGTGCACTCACCCCACCTACGTGGGTGTGTGTGAGAGAGATACAAACCTAGACATAATGCGACGTCCATCCCCATGCCTCCGCCTAGTCTGACCACCAGTCACCACCACGCCCCACTCCTCCTCACCTTATCTCTCATCTTTCTCCCTCCATTTTTATATACAAGGCCACTATCAATATTACAATTTGCAGATATACAAGGCCACTAACACTAATCGATGCAATATTAATGGTGTTTGCTGAAGGAAATATGCCCTAGAGGCAATAATAAAGTTATTATTTATTTCCTTATACATGATAAATGTTTATTATTCATGCTAGAATTGTATTAATCGGAAACATAATACTTGTGTGAATACATAGACAAACAGAGTGTCACTAGTATGCCTCTACTTGACTAGCTCATTGATCAAAGATGGTTATGTTTCCTGACCATAGACATGTGTTGTTATTTGATTAATGGGATCACATCATTAGGAGAATGATGTGATTGACTTGACCCATTCCGTTAGCTTAACACTTGATCGTTTAAGTATTCTGCTATTGCTTTCTTCATGACTTATACATGTTCCTATGACTATGAGATTATGCAACTCCCGTTTACCGGAGGAACACTTCGTGTGCTACCAAACGTCACAACGTAACTGGGTGATTATAAAGGTGCTCTACAGGTGTCTCCGAAGGTACTTGTTGGGTTGGTGTATTTCGAGATTAGGATTTGTCACTCCGATTGTCGGAGAGCTATCTCTGGGCCCTCTTGGTAATGCACATCACTTAAGCCTTGCAAGCATTGCAACTAATGAGTTAGTTGCGAGATGATGTATTACGGAACGAGTAAAGAGACTTGCCGGTAACGAGATTGAACTAGGTATTGAGATACCGACGATCGAATCTCGGGCAAGTAACATACCAATGACAAAGGGAACAACATATGTTGTTATGCGGTTTGACCGATAAAGATCTTCGTAGAATATGTGGAAGCCAATATGGGCATCCAGGTCCCGCTATTGGTTATTGACCGGAAACGTGTCTTGGTCATGTCTACATAGTTCTCGAACCCGTAGGATCCGCACACTTAACGTTTTGTTGACGATATAGTATTATATGAGTTATGTATGTTGGTAACCGAATGTTGTTCGGAGTCCCGGATGAGATCATGGACATGACGAGGAACTCCGGAATGGTCCGGAGATAAAGTTTGATATATGGGATAATAGTGTTTGATCTCCGGAAGGGTTCCGTAATTCACCGGAAGGGGTTCCAGATGTTTCCCGAAATGTTTGGGTACGAGAACACGTTATTTGGGCCAAAGGGGAAAGCCCACAAGGTTTTTGGAAAGCGCAAACGGAAGTTTTGCGGAGTCCAGGGGCTAGACGCCAGGGTCCCTGGAGTCTGGGTCCAGACGTCGGGAACCCTGGCATCTGGCCCTGGAGTCCGAGAAGGACTTTTGCCTTTCGGGTGAAACCGACTTTGTGGAAGCTTTTACTCCAAGTTTTGACCCCAAGGCTCAACATATAAATAGAGGGGCAGGGCTAGCACCAAAGACACATCAAGAAACACCAAGCCGTGTGCCGGCAACCCCGTCCCCTCTAGTTTATCCTCCGTCATAGTTTCCGTAGTGCTTAGGCGAAGCCCTGCGGAGATTGTTCTTCACCAACACCGTCACCACGCCGTCGTGCTGCCGGAACTCATCTACTACTTCGCCCGTCTTGCTGGATCAAGAAGGCGAGGACGTCATCGAGCTGAACGTGTGCAGAACTCGGAGGTGCCGTGCGTTTGGTATTTGGATCGGTCGGATCGTGAAGACGTACGACTACATCAACCGCGTTGATAAACGCTTCCGCTTAGCGATCTTCAAGGGTATGAAGATACACCCCCCCTCTCGTTGCTATGCATCACCATAATCTTGTGTGTGCGTAGGAATTTTTTTGAAATTACTACGTTCCCCAACATTTGCCTCGTAGTACTAGCAAAGGAGGAAATTAATTATCTCTTGCATGCATGCGGGAGTGTGAGCATTGGCTTGATGTGCACGAAAGATAAGAATACACATTAATTTACAGGGCAAACAAAGAAACAAGGTGGCTTGCAACTTTGACTCAGAAGACATTAATTTTTACCTTGGTACCTGTAATATGGGTTTGTGGCCTTGTATACAAAAATGGAGTCCGATAAAATTCTCGAGATACCATTTTTCCAATAAAATTCTCGAGATATCATTAGTTTTTACACATGGGATTACTCCTGCATGGGTCAATCACAACAGGTGTTTTGTAAAAAAATGCATCTTGATGTTCCGTGCAATGCACAGGCATCTTGCTAGTCCATGAAAATAACACATGGCAAAATTTCACGAAGAACGAGGGATTTGAATCTGCAGGGAGGGGCCGTTTGGATCTTGCCCGGGGTAGCCAAAATATTGGCAACCCTTTTGTCCACCGGTGCCTTTGCCACCAATAAACGAGGAATGGCTCGGGTGCTCATGCATCCTCCAGCGCGCACATTGGAGACGAGCTCGCATGAGCTGTGCTTTTTTGTACCACCACGCCACCTGAGCCGGCCGCAGACCGACCGGCGACCCGCAAATTACGCCATCCAACCGTAGCCACACACATTATGACAACAACTCAACCAACCGGACGAAATTCATGCAAACACGGCGATATTTCATATAAACAATGATGGAAATCATATAAAATCCCGGATTTTCATACAAACATGACGAATTTCATTACATTCAAATGAACTACGCGGTGCTAGTTCTGGACATCACAGGTATATAATACCTGGCCTAAATAGTCGCCCGCCGATCCATTTGTGTTCCTCATGTCCGGCAGCATGATCACCGGACTGTCGGGAGCCCCCGAGGTATATGCTTCAGCGCAAAGGACAGCTCGCTTCCCCACTGCCCAACTGATATCATTGGCTGATGCCAAAGATGATGGTGGAAGGGGGCTTCTCCGCTTCCATGGAGCCCATGCGGTGTCGACGAAAGTCCTCGCAACAAAAGGATCTAGCAAGGCACCTACTGTGTACACTGGCGTCGCCTCCGCGGTGGCCTTCATGGGACCCAAGCGGCAGCGGCCTCCCGTGTTCTACTTGTCCTCGATGATGGTGGCGGACGCAGAGGCGCTGGCCACCGACTCGTCGCTCTTCGTGCACCCGGCTTCTGTCGCTGCTTGTATGGCGCGGCCGCCAGCATGGGAGACTCGGCCACAGAAACAAGAGACACGGTCGCAGACACGGGAGGCGCGGTACGAGGCGGCACCGTGGACGGCAGCAACGACGCCCCTGCGCTGCTCCTCGTCGAGCTGGCCTGGAGCGGCGAGTTGCTGAACCGTGCGCTGGCTTGGGGCGACAACTGGCTCCATCGGGCAAGGGGAGGGAGGTGGATCAGCGAGCTGCATAGCTCATATCCAGCAGGCTCGGCGGGCCACCCTATCGGCTTGGATGCGGGATAACTACTCTTCATAAGCCATTGTAAGAGCGGACAAAATGGTGAAGGAGGAGATAGGGGAGCGGTGGAGGTGTGCGATTCTTGCCCGGCGTTTGGCCTCGTTTAAATAGGAGATTAAATAGTTGGCGGGCGGGAGGAGCTCGGCCGGCGTTGCGTTTAATGCCGGCCTAGTCATGAACGGACTAGTGTCGAGAGTGGGTTTCTCGGCTTCCACACGGGCAGGTTTCATCGAGGTGTTTGAATGCGGCAAGGAGGCGTGTTCAGCCGGGCGTGCAGCGAGTGGCGCCCTCGACTCTGACGTATGACACCGCGCCATTCTTCCACTGACGTGTGGGCTCTTTGGGTACATGGCCTGCATGTCAGTGACCCAACGCAGGTAGCGCACAGCAGAGGAACTTTTGGTGGGCCAGGGCGATCAGAAGCGGGCATTTCATAAACCGATGATTGTTCATTGAGTGTGACATCATCTATTTCATGTAGATAAGCCTACTATATAATGTAAGAGAATTTTAAAATTTTCATATATACGTTGATAGCCTGTTCGGTACGTTGTGATTCATAAAGACCGCTGCAAACATCAATGTTCTGCTTATAACAGATAAGATTGATTAATACCCGTAACAATCCATGTCCTTAACAAAGGGTGCATGCACGTATAGGTTGAGTGTGTGTCTTGCGTCGTGTGATGTGTGTATGCAGGCGTGAGAGTGTTGCGTGCGTGCATGTGTACGCTCTAGTGTTGCATGCATGTGTGCGTACGTGCGTGTGTTCATGAGTGCATATGTACGTGTCAGTGTTGCACGCCTGCATGCGTGTGTGTGTTCGTTATGTGTACGTGTCAGTGTTGCACACCTGCATGCGTGCGTGTGTTCGTGCGAGTGTTGCGTGCGTGCATGTGTACATGCGGTGTGAGGCTACACATCAGACGACTGACTTTTTCATCTCTGGTCAGTAGATTTTCCAGCCGTTGGATACAAAATCAAGGGCCTGCAGTTTATCTTCAACCTCCACCCCCTGAGCCGCCAGCCACAACCGGCTGAACCGTCGCCCTCGCCGCCCGCGGCCGGCCCGTGCCGCCCCGCCCGCCATGAAACCACTCCCCACCGCCAGTCCGCCAACGCCTCGGCCATCCCTCTAGGCCCCCCGCGTCGAGCTTTTTCTCCGGCCATCCCCACGCCACCGCCCAATCACCGCGCCCCCCCTCCCACCGCTGGCGACTGCCAACCAGAGGTCTCACGACTTCGACTCCCCACTGACCACTAATTTATTACCATGTCTGTCCTTCATATACAAGCTGACGGGTGGGCCCTATGGTAATGTGCGCTGCTAAATGTGGACTGTTTGACTGGTTAATTGATCGTGTCATCAACAAATTACGGAGCTGTATGGTGTGCCAGTGATCGTATGATCACCCTAAAATGTATTTTATTAACACAATACAGACTCAAACTACCATTTCTTTCTTTCATATACATGCTGACAGGTGGGCCCCATGGTTACGCGCCCCGATGGTGCAACACTTGTTGTGCCATGTGGAACATTTGACTGGTCAATTGATTGTGTCATAAACTAAATACGGAGTTGTATGGGTGAGCCAGTGACCGTATAATCATGACATGTATTTTTTTAACACGGTACAGACGCAAGGGCTCATATATACGCGCAAGCACTCACCGCTATAAGCTCACACATGCAGACCCTACCCCTATGAGCACCTTCGAGAGAGTGAGCCAGCATATGATCTTGAGATTTTATGAAGTCACCATAGGTGCCTCGTAGTGGAGTCGAACGTCTCCTCCCACTGAACGCACATCGCCGGAAAATAGTGAAATTAACCCAGGTTAAATGCGAGCACCGAGACTTTAACCCTGGTGGGCTCGAGAAACCATTGTCCTCCTAACCATCCAACCACATGTTGGTTAGCACCACAAAATGTATGTGGTGACCGTTATGAGCTTATTCTGAAGTTCAATGACGATATCGTGCTTCTGCTTCAAATACAATGACCATAAGTGTCGTCAACAAAATACGGAGCACGCATCAAATACAAAGTCCGTTAGTGTCATCAACAAAATACGGAGACGTGTCGTGAGTTAGATACCGTATGATCACCACGAGAATGTATAAGGTGACCATAATGAGCATATTCTGAAGTCCAGTGAATGTATAGTGCTTTCGCTTGAAATACAGTGACCGTCACGCGTGAATGTGTCGTGGGCATGCATACTTTTAGAGGGTCGAGAGATAGTTTGTGTGCGTACGTGAAAGTGGTGTAGAAAGAGGGGGTGTCCGGTGGAGACAAGGAGAGATATGCCCTTCGTTTCTCTTTCCCATGACTAATATTTTAGGAGAAAATATAAACATTCACAATGCAGAACAAATATTTTTGGATGCACCATGCAATTAACTTTCATGTACAACATTGTACTATTGTATATGCTTATTTTCTTAGTGGACGATTGCGTGTGTGGTGTGGTGGGCACATCATTTCTAGTTGTGGTGGGTCAACATGAGGACTCATGGGTCGGTTCCATCCTGCGCCACATAGGTTGGACCGAGACGCATTATACGAAGACCCATGTGGAGGACTCGGCGTACAACACGAAGCTACAAGAGTCGTGGAGGACTCTATCCCCACTGGTGATAAGCCGACTATATATGATTTGTAACCCTAGGCCCCGAGTATGTTATAGAAGCTTGGGGGCTAGTTCGTCGATAGTATACACACACGCACAATGCCTGGTATTCACATGTACTTTGTGCACACCCCTATCACTAATATACAGTACTAAGAGTAGGCTTTTTCCTCAACTGCAAGGGTCCGAACTAGGGTAAAACGTTGCCTTGTATTACCATCCAGCCTTACAGTCAGGGATATCCTATCGAATTATCTGATGGAATCATATCT
>NC_041387.1:245357843-245384745 GCF_002162155.2 Triticum dicoccoides | reverse complement strand
GAGAGAGGCCTAAAGATAATGTGCGTGCGGGAGACACGTATGCACATATATGTGCGTATAAAGGGCTAGTAGAGACCGTGCGTGTGTATATATGCATGTGAGAGAAATAGTGTTTTCCAACTGAGATTAGTGAAAAGAGTGGTACATAGTAGTCAGAAATAGAGAGAGAGAGAGAGATAGAGAGAGCATGTGCGTGAGACAGCGCGACACCGCGGGAGAGATTGTGAGCATGTGTGAAAGAGAAATGCTGATGCATATAAAGTGTGTGCACTTATGCGTTAGATGGAGAGATATATAGCACATTTGTGAGAACGGGCCGAGGCATAGTGCATCTACGTGTAAAAGGCGGTTCTATGCATTAAATTAAAATTTAAATGGCATTATTATTTTTGGATGAGATCATGAATTTTGCAAAATGCGTATGAACGAAAATTGGTCTATCAGACACCCATAGTCTATTGAATTCTATCATGTGCATGTGTTTATTTCATATTATCGATCCATAGAGTGAGAGCGGATTGAAATACAGCAATGCATTGCTTTTGCAATTAATATATAAACATTAATTAGTGCACTCCATGTTGTTAGTGTGAAGCACTTTATACGTTTATCACTTACATAGATACATTCCAAATTGCTAGCTACGAAATAGAATACATGTTGAATTCAACATAAAGGGGGTTTTGAAGGTTCGAATTCATAGGAAGTGCATTCATCTATTTGAACCCGAGATAATGGCATTTGTAAATCACATCTAAAAGGGGGCATCAATCTTTGTTGTGCGTTTGAACATGCTATATATTCATACACATGTCTAACTATTTTTTTTGCAACCAAGGAGATTATATCTGGAACCATGCATGAACTGAGGTAAGTTGCATATTTTTTAATATATACTCGTGTACAATGTATATTCAAATGTACCCCCTCCATTCCAAAATAATCATAGCTTTAGGATTTTCAAGAGTAAAGATTTGTGAAGTTTGACAAATCCTGAAAGTTCAATTCAACATAACCGAAAACATTAATGCTTCTGCTCCCAAATATTGAACGAAGCGCCAAATAAGCCTCTGGTCACCCGAAACCGCGTGAGACTAATGTTTGGTCATAGGAAATTACTGTTCTGACTCTGGCCCATGTAGCCTATCGGCCCGATGTCCAAAGGTCTAAACTGGGGTAGGTTTGTAACTTCACCAAGACGCCAGTCTCAACTGCCTCCAAAAAGCATTCATACGTCGTGGGCGCCTAAACACCCATGCGCTCGGCCGAAATCTATCCCACCTACCATTTGGGACACCTAAGATTACTGTCCTACCCCCAACCCGCAATATGTCCGAAATTTTAGATGGGGGCAAAGTTTGTAACTTTCCCCAAATTTCAAACAAGCGTGTCCCAAAGCGAAACATTGTTCCCCCTTAATTCCCCGCTCCCTCCGTTTCCCCATTCATACTCGTGGGCGCCAAAACACCCTCTCCACCAGCTGTGAAACCCCAGCCTCCTCCGTCCTCCACCCCATAGCGCCCAATCCACCACCACCCTCCTCCATCACGCCGGAGCCGATACCCCGACATCATTGTCCAACGCAACCGCAACCGCAACGCCCTCAAGGGCTTAACAGCTGAAGCCGAGGCAGAGCTACCTACACCACACCGACACCGACGTGCGCCATACCAGAACCACTTCGACCACACTGTCCTGTGCCTCACCACTGTCACTCCATTGTTGCAACTGTCCACCGCTCCGGAGTTGTTCCCGCTACGCCATCATTCTCCGCCTCGGATCTGGTTCCTCGCCGCCGACAGATGGCCACTGCACCACACTCAACAACTTGGCCATGGGTTCATCCAAGGCTCCACCGTCCTCCACAACTTCTCGTTTCCAGCGAACCACAAGAAGATCATTCGAAAAGCAGAAGGAGGACACAACAAGGCCAGCAGAAAGAGGTACTCCTCTTCCCTTATTCATGCAAATCTTACGTCTCTGCTCACATTGTATTCATCCCACGAAAGAAACTAGTTGAGCACTTCTTACTGCATCTTCTTCGTGATACTAAATGCACAAGGTTTCCTCCCATTTACTATTTCACCTTTGCTAGAGGTCAGTAGCCCGCCTGGATTTCAATTCAAGGTCAGTCGAACCGCAATTAAAAGAAGCAGCGCCCACTTAGGCGCGCGGAGCACCTAGTCCGCCTGTTTGCCGGGGAAGCGGCACATTGGTGTCTATCATAGGGGTGTGGGGCGTAGGAGCTGCTTGCGCCTGGTCTGGAGGTTGGCAGGGCTTGAAGGGATGGCCGGGGGGTGGTGCCAAGCACGGTGGTGCAATGAGGTCGACGGGAGGGCGGAGGCAGGGGACTCGGTCGGTGGTCGCTAGCATTTCGAGGAAGATCGTAACACTGATTGGCTGGAGGTAGATGAAGGTGATCTGCCCGTTCTTTGTACATCGTACGGTGCAGAAAAAATGGACTGACCTATTTGTTTTCAGTCGATTGTTATTTTCATAAAATCCTGTAGTAATTTCATGTGCCATGCATGTTGTAGAGCTATCATATGTCTCCCGTCATTTATTTCTCACTGACCTACTATCTGCTACCTTTACACTGTACTAATTGTGCACACACTTCGCCCATACTCACACTATTGTTTTTTTATGCATGGGTATTTTAGACTCTGACGCAGTGTTGATGAATACAAAAAAGAAAATACAAAAGTCGCTCCAGTGTAATTCGAAGATAAGCACTAAGCGTTTCAGCGCTCTAAAGGGTGCAGTGTCAGCAGATGGAGACAGTAAACGTAGCTCTGCAGTTGATGATCTCAATTGCCACACACAACCATCCCAGGTGCTTGCTTTAACTTCGCGCTGTCAAATGTGGTTGCATGTTGCATATGGTGTCTAGCTTATATTGCTTCCAATTTGGTTAAATTGCATCTGCTTACTTTACACATTATACCTTTGATAATGACATGCCTTCCTGTTTTTGATACATACTACATATGTCTAATAACCATGTTCGTACATCAAACTAATGCTCTTTTGTATCCCTCATCAATCACTTATGATGAGACAGTCACCCCAGTGGGTTACTGTGAGACGCGCTATTCGTTTAAAGAGTGCAGTGTCATCCTCCCCACATGATTCTCAAGAAATAGCAAGGCTAAATGAAGATAGTCAATGTAGCTCTCTAGTTGATGACCGCAATTCCCCCACACCACCATCGCAGGTGCTTGCTCTTACTTGGCAGTGTGATATCTGGTTGCATGTTACATATGGTGTCTACCTTGTAATGCTTCTAATTAGGGTAAATTGCATCTGCTTAGTTAACACATTGTACCTGTGAATATGACATGCCTTCCTGTTTTTGGTACATACTATGTCTTTCTATTAACCATGTTCTTACATCAAACTACTTTTCTTGTGTATCCCTCATCAATCACTTCTGACGATACACCTTCAAGTTAACATTGTAATATTGGTTGCATCTTGCATATCATTTCAATAATGTATTGCCTCTAATTTGTCGAAGTGCCACTTATAATGAGACACATCTAACTTGGTGGAGTGATTTTGGTTGGATCTTTCATATGGTGTCTAGATTGCATTGCTTACAATTTGTTGAAATGCCTTCTGCTTAGTGTTTTTCCATCCTCTTACAATGTGGTTGCCATACATAAAAGTTGTGTTCGTCAGTGTCATGCATCAACGAATTTGGAAGTGTGAATTTCATTCCTTTTTCTTGTGTGTTTACTTGACAAGGCAAAATCTGAAACGATGAAGGCATGGAATGATGGTGGTCCTCTAGAGCAACCGAAACAGATGATCTCTGCAGATTCTCCTGCTACTCCTACTGCAGTGCAAGTTCCAAACCTCATCTCCCCTACTCCACAACCCCAGGTGCTTGCTCTAACATGGCGGTATGATATCTAGTTGCATGTTGCATATGGTGCCTAGCTTGTATTGCTCCTAATTTGTTAAATTGCATCTCCTTAGCTTACACATTATACATGTGAATATGACACGCCTTCCTGTTTTTGGTACATACTACATCTGTCTATCACACCATGTTCTTACATCAAACTACTGTTCTTGTGTATCCTGCATCTATCGCTTATGATGAGACAGTCACGCCCGTGGGTTAGTATGAGATGCGCTACTCTTATAAAGAGTGCAATTTCATCCTCTCCAAATGATTCTCAAGAAACAACAAGCCTAAATGAAGATATTGACCATAGCTCTATACTTGAAGACCACACTTCCCATACACCACACCGTCATAGGTGCTTGCTCTAACTTCACAGTGTGATATGTGGTTGCATGTTGCATATGGTGTCTAGCTTGTAATGCTTCTAATTAGGGTAAATTGCATCTTCTTAGTTTACACATTATACCTGTGAATATGACATGCCTTCCTATTTTTGGTACACACTACATCTATGTGTTAACCATGTTCTTACATGAAACTACCTCTCTTCTGTATCCTGCATCAATCACTTACGATGAGACACCTTTATTCGTTTCATATTGCATATTATTTCTAGCCTGTTGCCATGTATTGCTTCTAATTTGGTCAAATACATTTGTTAGGCCACCCTTTTAATTTGGTAGAGTGATATTGGTTTCATCTTTCATATGGTTTCTAGCTTGCATTGCTTCTAACAAGTTCAAACACCTTGTGCTTAGTTTACACTTTATACATCATACATGTCAATATGTCACGCCGTCCTGTTTTTCATACATATTCCATCCTCCTATCATGCGGCTGCCTTACATGAAAGTAGTGTTCGTCAGTATCATGCATCAATGAGTTCTGAAGAGCAAATTTTATTCCTTTTTCTTGTGGGTTTGACATGACAAGGCAAAATCAAGGAAGAGGAAGGAAAAGAGTAAGGAAGGCGATGATGGTGGTCCTCTGCAGCAACGTAAACAAAGCAACTGTATGAATTCTCCTTGTACTGCTAGTGCATTATTAGGTCCAAGTCTCCGCTCCCCTACTCCACCATCCAAGGTGCTTGGTCTAACTTGGCAGTGTGATATCTGGTTGTATGTTGCATATGGTGTCTAGCTTGTATTGCTCCTAATGAGTGTAAACTGCATCTTCTTAGCTTACACATGATACGTGTGAATATGACACGCTTTCCTGTTTTTGGTACATACTATATCTGTCTATCACACCACGTTCTTACATGAAAGATGAAACTACTCTTCTTGTGTATCCTGCATCAGTCACTTATGATGGGACACCTTTAAGTTGGCTGTGTGATATTGGTTTGCGTCTTGAATATGATTTCTAGCATGTAGTGCTTCTAGTTTGATGAACGCCACCTATGATGAGACAGTTTTAACTTGACAGAGTGATATTGATTGCACCTTCCATATGGTGTCTAGCTTTCAGTGCTTCTAATTTGTTGAAGTGCCTTCTACTTAGTTACCACATCATAGGTGTGAATATGTCAAGCCGTCCAGTTTTTCGTACATATTCCATCCTCGTATCATGACTTTGCCTTTCATCAGAGAAGTGTTCGTCAGTATCATGCATGAATGAGTTCTGAAGAGCAACTTATATTCCTTTCTCTTGTCGGTTTGACCTCACAATTCAAAATCAATAAAGCGGAAGAAATTGGTAAGGCATTGGATGATGGTGGTCCTTCCGAGCAACTGAAACGAAGGTTCTCCACAGATTCTACTACACCATCCTCCCAACAATATTCGCAAGACAACGCAAGGCTAGACAGTCAACGTAGTTGTGTAGATGATGAGCACATCTCCCCTACTCCACCATCACAGGTTCTTGCTCTAACTTGGCACTATTATATTTGGTTGCATGTTGCGTATGATGCCTAGCTTGTATTGCTTCTAACTTTGTTGAATTTCATCTGCTTACTTTACACATAATGCCTATGAATATGACATGTGTTCCTGTGATAGAGGCAAAGGTGTCCCGTCTTTCGGTGAGATGATGGATTTTGCTTTGGTGGAAGTCGACTTTGACGATCCGACTACGAACGTGCGTGGACGTCGTGCCTTAGCAATCGCTAAACCAACTCCGAGAGGTTATTGACCATGCCGGAGCACGATCAACCTGACCACGAGGGTCTGTTTCCTGCGAGCAAACGAACAACAAGCAAGAAACTGAGATTGTAATCTGGATATTGCGAGTATAAGATAAAAGCTTTATTGATCAAGGTGGGGTTCTGTGACGCCTTTGTCTGGTCGTTGAACACAAACGAAGTACGCGAAGTTGCAGCTATGGCGAACTTTAATCTAAACAAAAACCAAAGTCTAAACGATGCCCTAAGGGCTGTATATATGGAGGAAGAGGGGGGAATTTCATGGCCCTTGGTGGAGGGGTCCGAAATCAACCCTATCTCTTGTTTCCCCACACATATGGACTCTAAAAATAGCCTATACTTATGTATTTCGAAATTACATGGGCCTGGCCCAATAATAAGGTGACGCAGCACCTAGAATAGCCTCGAGACGAAATTTATGAAGTGGCATCTTGTATATTTCGTCCAAGGCTTCAGGCACCCATTATGGTGGCTTCAAAGTCCTGAAATCATCACTTGTAACTCCGTTCTTGTTCCCCTTGCGCATGCCATCGTCTCCAAGCTTGTTCTTGCTCCAATGTTCATCCGTCTCCAAGCTAGGCCCTTCATTTGTAAGCAAAACAAATGTATCCAATTTAGGCAACATCATATTCTCATGAACATTAGAATCATTACCAAGAAACGAAAGTACCTGGTAATTTAGTTGGCGTGCGCGAGCTCTAGTAATTGGTCCAGTATGTATAGCAGCAGGGGTTGTGGGTGTAACAATGGTATTGATGTCCTCATCATCCTCCCCTTCTTGAAATGAAGTTGTCCTCGACGGAAGTTCATCTTCCTCACCCAAATAAGGCTTCAAATCTGCAACGTTAAAAGTGGGACTAACCCCAAAATCTGCAGGCAGCTCAAGTTTATATGCATTATCATTTATTTTCTCCAACACCTTAAATGGACCATCAGCACGTGGCATTAGCTTTGATTTGCGCAAATCAGGAAATCTATCCTTACGCAAATGTAACCAAACAAGACCTCCAGGTGCAAACACAACATGTTTTCTACCCTTATCTGCAGCAAGTTTATATTTAGCATTCATACGCTCAATGTTTTCCTTAGTTAACTCATGCATTTTTAAAATCAATTCAGCACGTTGTTTAGCATCAAAATTAACGTTCTTCGAAGATGGAAGAGGCAACAAATCAATAGGTGCATGAGGTAGGAAACCATACACAACTTCAAAAGGGCACATCTTAGTAGTAGAATGCAATGAACGATTATAAGCAAATTCAATATGAGGCAAGCATTCCCCCCACATTTTCTTATTATTTTTCAAAACAGCCCTAATCATAGTAGACAATTTTCTATTGACTACTTCAGTTTGTCCATCAGTTTGGGGTGACAAGTAGTACTAAAAAGCAGTTTAGTCCCCAACTTAGCCCATAAACATCTCCAAAAGTGGCTAAGAAATTTCGTATCACGATCTGAAACAATAGTATTTGGCACATCATGCAAGCGAATAATTTCACGAAAGAACAAATCAGCAACATTAACAGCATCATCGCTTTTATGACATGGTATAAAGTGTGCCATTTTCGAGAATCTATTCACGACAACAAATATGATATCCCTCCCCTTCTTTGTTCGAGGTAAACCTAAAACAAAGTCCATAGATATATCCTCCCAAGGAACACTAGGTACAGGCAAAGGCATATATAAACCATGAGGATTGAGTCATGACTTAGCTTTTTGACATGTAGTGCAGCGAGCAATAAAACGCTCAACATCCTGTCTCATCTTTGGCCAAAAGAAATGTGTAGCAAGTACGTCCTCCATCTTCTTCACGCCAAAGTGTCCCATTAATCCTCCTCCATGTGCCTCCTGCAACAACAAAAGACGAACAGAGCTAGCTGGAATGCATAGCTTGTTAGCACGAAACACAAATCCATCATTAACAACAAACTTGTTCCACATTCTTCCTTCTTTACAATTCTACATTACATCTTTAAAATCAGCATCATGCACATATTGATCTTTGATGGTCTCCAAACCAAATATTTTGAAGTCAAGTTGTGAAAGCATAGTATAGCGACGAGACAAAGCATCAACAATAACATTTTCTTTTCCCTTCTTGTGTTTAATGACATAAGGGAAAGTCTCAATGAATTCAACCCATTTAGCATGTCTACGATTCAGTTTAGCTTGACTTTTAATATGTTTCAAAGATTCATGATAAGAATGTATAACAAATTCTTTGGGCCATAAATAATGTTGCCATGTTTCTAAAGTCCGAACAAGACCATATAATTCTTTATCATAAGTAGAATAATTCAGACTAGGCCCACTCAATTTTTCAGAAAAATATGCAACAGGTTTGCCGTCTTGTAATAACACACCTCCTAATCCAATTCCACTAGCATCACATTCAAGCTCAAAAGTCATATTAAAATCAAGAAGTTGGAGTAAAGGAGCATGTGTCAACTTATCTTTCAATACCGTGAAGGCTTCTTCCTGTGCGGTACCCCAAAGAAAAGGCACATCTTTCTTTGGAAGCTCATTGAGAGGTGCAGCAATGGTGCTGAAATCTCTCACAAAACGCCTATAGAATCCAGCGAGGCCAAGAAAACTCCTCACTTGTGTGACCGTTTTCGGCTGCGGCCAACTCTCAATAGCTTCAATCTTGGCTTTATCAACTTCAATTCCCTGTGGAGTAACAACATAGCCAAGAAAAGATACTCGGTCGGTGCAAAAGGTGCACTTCCCAAGGTTACCAAACAAACGTGCATCACGTAGAGCAATAAAAACAGCATGTAAATGTTCCAAATGTTCTTCCAAAGATCTGCTATAAATCAATATGTCATCAAAGTAAACTACCACAAATCGTCCAATGAAAGCACGTAAAACTTCGTTCATTAATCTCATGAAAGTACTAGGTGCATTAGTTAACCCAAAAGGCATGACTAATCACTCATATAATCCAAACTTACTTTTAAATGCTGTTTTCCATTCATCTCCCAATTTCATACGAATTTGATGGTATCCACAAAGCAAATCAACTTTGGAGAATATTGTAGAGCCACTCAATTCATCAAGCATATCATCTAGCCTAGGAATAGGATGACGATAACGAATAGTAATATTATTAATGCCTCTACAATCAACACAAATACGTGATGTACCATCCTTTTTCGGCACTAGAATAATATGAACAACAAAGGACTAAGGGATTCACGTATATAACCTTTGTCGAGAAGCTCTTGTACTTGGTGCATAATCTCCTTCGTCTCCTCTGGATTGGTACGGTATGGCGCACGGTTTGGCAGTGAAGCACCGGGGATTAAGTCAATCTGATGCTCAATCCCTCGAATAGGCGGTAATCCCGGTGGCACGTCTTGTGGAAAGACGTCAGCAAACTCCTGCAAAATGTTAGTGACAGCAGGAGGCAAAGAGGAAGGCACGTCCTCGAATGAAAATAATGCCTCTTTGCACACAAAAGCATAGCAAACAGATTTGCTGAAATCTAGCTCATCAATATCAGATTTGGTGGCAAATAAACATGCACTTCTCAATTTAATTTCAGAAGCAACACTAGATGGTTTATTATTAGGCTTCATTTGTTGCTCAAATTCTTTTGCCACAATCTAATTTTCACTCTTATTCTTCTCCTGTTTTGCTTTACTAGCTCTATTAATATCATCTTTCAAAATAGAATCAGGAGTCATAGGAAGCAAAGTAATATTTTTATCCTTATGAACAAGAGTATACTGATAGTTTCCACCATGGTGTACAGAATTTTTATCAAATTGCCATGGTCTACCAAGTAATAAGGAACATGCCTGCATAGGTACCACATCACAATCAACATAATCAGCATATGTAGAGATACTAAAATGCACACGAATAGTATGTTTTACCTTAACCTTGCCGATGTTGTTGAACCATTGGATGTAGTAAGGATGTGGATGTGGTCTTGTGGTGAGATAAAGCTTCTCCACCATCTCCATGCTAGCCAAGTTGTTGCAGCTCCCTCCGTTTATGATAACACGCACAAAACGTTCCTTCACAACTCCCTTGGTATGGAACAAATTGTGCCTCTGATTTTGCTCAGCTTGTGTGACCTGCACACTCAAAACGCGTTGAGCAACTAAACATTCATACCTGTCAGCGTCTTTAGGAGCCATGTATTGCGTCTCATGATCAGAATCATCTCCACCATGTTCTTCACGTGTAATAAGAGCCAAAGTCTCCTCATCATAGTCACTAGCGGACTCATACCCACCATCCTCAGTAGCAATCATCACACGCTGAGATTTGCATTGTCTCGCATAATGACCTCTTCCCTTACAACGACAAAAAATAATATCACTTGTGTGCCCTGTTGATGCCATGGAAGAAGAACTCTGTGGAGGCCCGATAGGTTGGCTCTTGGCAAATAATGGTGGTTGTGCCTGCTTTCTTGTATCACGGCTGGAGGTGGCACCTGATGGAGGTGCTGGTGCAGTTGAAGTAGAAGATGCCCGCGGTGTCCATGATGAAGGTCGACCTGTAGAAAAGTTAGTGCGTGCCATTGCTTGTCGATCCTGCACTTCACGTTCAGCTTTACAAGCAAGATGGAATAAAGAGTGATATTAGTATACTCCTTATACTCTAGAATGGTCTGAATCTCTCTATTTAATCCACCCATAAAATGTGCAAGCATAGCTTCATTCTCCTCAACAATACCACATCTAATCATGCCAGTTTGTAATTCCTGATAATATTCTTCTACAGAATTTTTTCCTTGTCTTAAACGCTGCAATTTTTGAAGCAATTCACGTTGATAATATGGTGGAACCCAACGAGTACACATAGCAGTTTTCAAAGCAGCCCAAGTAGCTGGAATAGGATATAATCTACAATATTCAGACCACCATACACAATCCAGAACGTGAGAGACTTGGACTCTATCTTCTCTTGGCCCAAAAGTGACGTGAGAGAACTTTTTGAACAGCACTTAAACATCTCTTTCTCCCTTATATTCACATGTGAATTGTACAAATATCCCATAAACCTGCAATTAGACAAAACACAAAAGTGTGTGAAGTATTTTTGTTCTGGATAACATAAATAGATTATTGAATAGTTTGCACTAGAAATCACTTGACAAATATGCATGTATGCAATATTTTTGGTCGTATCCAAGGTAGTCATGTCCTCATCACCATGCTGGAGCACGATCAACCTGACCACGAACTGCAAGCAATCGAAGAACAAGCAAGAATATGATAAAAGCAATCTGAATATTGCGAATATGTATGAAGTATTGATAATGGTGGGGATCCGAAAAGTGGTCTTGGTCTGGTCGTTGGACACAAACGAAGCACACGAAGTTGGAATGGCTAACTTTTAACTAAACAAATCCCAAAGTCTAAATGGTGCCCTAAGGGCTGTATATATGGAGGAAGAGAGGGGGAATTTCGTGGCCCTTGGTGGAGGGGTCTGAAATCAACCCTATCTCTTGTTTCCCCACACATACGGACTCTAAAAATAGCCTATACTAATGTATTTCAAAATTACATGGGCCTGGCCCAATAAAAAGGTGACTCAGCACCTATAATAGCCTCTGGACGAAATTTATGAAGTGGCATCTTGTATATTTTGTCCAAGGCTTCATGCACTCGTTATGGTGGCTTCAAAGACCTGAAATCATCACTCGTAACTCCGTTCTTGTTCCCCTTGCGCATGCCATCATCTCCATGCTTTCTCTTGCTCGAATGTTCATCATTCTCCAAGCTAGGCCCTTCATTTGTAAGCAAAACAAATGTATCCAATTTAGGCAGCATCATATTCTCATGAACATTAGAATCATTACCAAGAAACGAAAGTACCTGGTAATTTAGTTGGCGTGCGCGAGCTCTAGTAATTGGTCCAGTATGTATAGCAGCAGGGGCTGTGGGTGTAACAATGGTATTGATGTCCTCATCATCCTCCCCTTCTTGAAATGAAGTCGTCCTCGATGGAAGTTCATCTTCCTCACCCAAATAAGGCTTCAAATCTGCAATGTTAAAAGTGGGACTAACCCCCAAATCTGCAGGCAGCTCAAGTTTGTATGCATTATCTTTTATTTTCTCTAACACCTTAAAGGGACCATCAGCACGTGGCATTAGCTTTGATTTTCGCAAATCAGGAAATCTATCTTTACGCAAATGTAACCAAACAAGATCTCCAAGTGCAAACACAACATTTTTTCTACCCTTATCTACAGCAAGTTTATATTTAGCATTCATACACTCAATGTTTTCCTCAGTTAACTCATGCATTTTTAAAACCAATTCAGCATGTTGTTTAGCATCAAAATTAACCTTCTCCGAAGATGGAAGAGGCAACAAATCAATAGGTGCACGAGGTAGGAAACCATACACAACTTCAAAAGGGCACATCTTAGTAGTAGAATGCAATGAACGATTATAAGCAAATTCAATATGAGGCAAGCATTCCTCCCACATTTTCTTATTATTCTTCAAAACAGCCCTAAGCATAGTAGACAATGTTCTATTGACTACTTCAGTTTGTCCATTAGTTTGGGGGTGACAAGTAGTACTAAAAAGCAGTTTAGTCCCCAACTTAGCCCATAAACATCTCCAAAAGTGGCTAAGAAATTTAGTATCATGATCTGAAACAATAGTATTTGGCACACCATGCAAGCGAATAATTTCACGAAAGAACAAATCAGCAACATTAACAACATCATCGCTTTTATGACATGGTATAAAGTGTGCCATTTTCGAGAATCTATCCACGACAACAAATATGCTATCCCTCCCCTTCTTTGTTCGAGGTAAACCTAAAACAAAGTCCATAGATATATCCTCCCAAGGAACACTAGGTACAGGCAAAGGCATATATAAACCATGAGGATTGAGTCGTGACTTAGCTTTTTGACATGTAGTGCATCGAGCAATAAAACGCTCAACATCCCGTCTCATCTTTGGCCAAAAGAAATGTGTAGCAAGTACGTCCTCCGTCTTCTTCACGCCAAAGTGTCCCATTAATCCTCCTCCATGCGCCTCCTGCAACAACAAAAGATGAACAGAGCTAGCTGGAATGCATAGCTTGTTAGCACGAAACACAAATCCATCGTTAACGACGAACTTGTTCAACATTCTTCCTTCTTTACAATTCTGCATTACATCTTTAAAATCAGCATCATGCACATATTGATCTTTGATGGTCTCCAAACCAAATATTTTGAAGTCAAGTTGTGAAAGCATAGTATAGCGACGAGACAATGCATCAGCAATAACATTTTCTTTTCCCTTCTTGTGTTTAATGACATAAGGGAAAGTCTCAATGAATTCAACCCATTTAGCACGTCTAAGATTCATTTTAGCTTGACTTTTAATACGTTTCAAAGATTCATGATCAGAATGTATAACAAATTCTTTGGGCCATAAATAATGTTGCCATGTTTCTAAAGTCCGAACAAGAGCATATAATTCTTTATCATAAGTAGAATAATTCAGACTAGGCCCACTCAATTTCTCAGAAAAATATGCAACAAGTTTGCCATCTTGTAATAACACACCTCCTAATCCAATTCCACTAGCATCACATTCAAGCTCAAAAGTCTTATTAAAATCAGGAAGTTGGAGTAAAGGAGCATGTGTCAACTTATCTTTCAATACCGTGAAGGCTTCTTCCTGTGCGGTACCCCAAAGAAAAGGCACATCTTTCTTTGTAAGCTCATTGAGAGGTGCAGCAATAGTGCTGAAATCTCTCACAAAACGCCTATAGAATCCAGCAAGGCCAAGAAAACTCCTCACTTGTGTGACCGATTTGGGCTGCGGCCAACTCTCAATAGCGTCAATCTTGGCTTTATCAACTTCAATTCCCTGTGGAGTAACAACATATCCAAGAAAAGATACTCGGTTGGTGCAAAAGGTGCACTTCCCAAGGTTACCAAACAAACGTGCATCACGTAGAGCAATAAAAACAACACGTAAATGTGCCAAATGTTCTTCCAAAGATCTGCTATAAATCAATATGTCATCAAAGTAAACTACCACAAATCGTCCAATGAAAGCACGTAAACTTCGTTCATTAATCTCATGAAAGTACTAGGTGCATTAGTTAAACCAAAAGGCATGACTAACCACTTATATAATCCAAACTTAGTTTTAAATGCTGTTTTCCATTCATCTCCCAATTTCATACGAATTTGATGGTATCCACTACGCAAATCAACTTCGGAGAATATTGTAGAGCCACTCAATTCATCAAGCATATCATCTAGCCTAGGAATAGGATGACGATAACAAATAGTAATATTATTAATGCCTCTACAATCAACACACATACGTGATGTACCATCCTTTTTCGGCACTAGAATAATAGGAACAGCACAAGGACTAAGGGATTCGCGTATATAACCTTTGTCGAGAAGCTCTTGTACTTGACGCATAATCTCCTTTGTCTCCTCTGGATTGGTACGGTATGGTGCATGGTTTGGCAGTGAAGCACTGGGAATTAAGTCAATCTGATGCTCAATCCCTCAAATAGGCGGTAATCCCGGTGGCACGTCTTGTGGAAAGACGTCAGTGAACTCCTGCAAAATGTTAGTGACAGCAGGAGGCAAAGAGGAAGGCACGTCCTCGAATGAAAATAATGCCTCTTTGCACACAAAAGCTTAGCAAACAGATTTGCTGAAATCTAGCTCATCAATACCAGATTTGGTGGCAAATAAACATGCACTTTTCAATTTAGTTTCAGAAGCAACACTAGATGGTTTATTATTAGGCTTCATTTGTTGCTCAAATTCTTTTGCCACAATCTGATTTTCACTCTTATTCTTCTCCTGTTTTGCTTTATTAGCTCTATTAATATCATCTTTCAAAATAGAATCAGGAGTCATAGGAAGCAAAGTAATATTTTTATCCTTATGAACAAGAGTATATTGATTGTTTCTACCATGGTGTACAGATTTTTTATCAAATTGCCATGGTCTACCAAGTAATAAGGAACATGCTTGCATAGGTACCACATCGCAATCAACATAATCAGCATATGTAGAGATACTAAAATGCACACGAACAGTACGTGTTACCTTAACCTTGCCGCTGTTGTTGAACCATTGGATGTAGTAAGGATGTTGATGTGGTCTTGTGGTGAGAGAAAGCTTCTCCACCATCTCCATGCTAGCCAAGTTGTTGCAGCTACCTCCGTCTATGATGACACGCACAGAACGTTCCTTCACAACTCCCTTGGTATGGAACAAATTGTGCCTCTGATTTTGCTCAGCTTGTGTGACCTGCACACTCAAAACACATTGAGAAACTAAACATTCATATCTGTCAGCGTCTTCAGGAGCCATGTATTGCGTCTCATGATCAGAATCATCTCCACCATGTTCTTCACGTGTAATAAGAGCCAAAGTCTCCTCATCATAGTCACTAGCGGACTCATATCCACCATCCTCGGTAGCAATCATCACATGCTGAGATTTGCATTCTCTCGCATAATGACCTCCTCCCTTACAACGATGACAAATAATATCACTTGTGTGCCCTGTTGATGCCATGGAAGAAGAAGAACTCTTTGCAGGCCCGGCAGGTGCGCTCTTGGCAGATAACGGTGGTTGTGCCTGATTTCTTGTATCACGGCTGGAGGAGGCACCTGATTGAGGTGCTGGTGCAGTTGAAGTAGAAGATGCACGCGGTGTCCATGATGAAGGTCGGCCTGCAGAAAAGTTAGTTCGCGCCAATGCTTGTCGATCCTGCACTTCACGTTCAGCTTTACAAGCAAGATGGAATAAATGAGTGATATTAGTATACTCCTTATAGTCTAGAATGGTCTGAATCTCTCTATTTAATCCACCCAGAAAACGTGCAAGCATAGCTTCATTCTCCTCAACAATACCACATCTAATCATGCCAGTTTGTAATCCCTGATAATATTCTTCTACAGAATTTTTCCCTTGTCTTAAACACTGCAATTTTTGAAGCAATTCACGTTGATAATATGGTGGAACCCAACGCGTAGGCATAGCAGTTTTCAAAGCATCCCAAGTAGTTGGAATAGGATATAATCTACAATGTTAAAACCACCATACACATGCAAAACTAGTGAAAGCACAAACAGCAGCAGCAACCCGTCTCTCCTCAGGATATTGTAAACATGTAAATCATTGTTCAGTTTCTAACTCCCAAGTAAGATATATATCAGGAACATATCTACCCTCAAATGGTGGAATATTCAATTTCAGTTTAGGAATAACGACATCATCTCATACCTGAGGTGGTGGTGCAGGCCTACCATTGCGAATATTTGCATGTGGACGACCTGGTGGGTGTGGTGCAGGTGGTTGCACGTAGTTCTGATTTTGATCAACCTCATCCTCGTAATCTCCCACATAATCATCCTCCTCCGCATCAGCAGCAGGAGCCACAGAAGTATCAACAGCAGCACCAACAGTTTGGCCAAATGCTAGAGGGACACGGCTCGCTCGGCGGAGGTCTGTTTCGCGACGTGGAGGTAGTCGTTGTTGTTGTTGTTGTTGGAGAGGTGCGTTAGGTGCAGCGGGTGGTGGTGGTGGAAGACGCGCGAGCAATTCATTAAACTTGTTATCGAGCTTTGTTTCGAACGTCTTCTCCATGCCATCTATATTCTCCATGGCCTCTTCAAATCTGTTTAGCACATCTTGCACCTGTCCACTCATCATTTGCTGAAATTTATCATGCAAATCCTTATTCGTCATGTTCTCCCAGTCAGTCTTGTCGGCTTGTGATCCTGGCATGGTTAGCAGCAATAGAAACACACAAGAATATGATCCTACAGACTACTAACAAGATGTGGTGGTGGGTGTCACAAATCCGTCAAGCAAATCTCAAATTCTTACCAGTTCTTACCCAGCAGCAGGCGGTGATCGGCAACCGTTGGAGTCAAAACTCTCAAAGCTTGGATAGAGCAATTACCAGGGAGAGTCAAACGCACGACGTAGATGTATGTGGAGCTGGGAAGGCTTATAATATGGTAGCAAAAAGGGTCAGCAATAATCAATTCAGAGATACAACGTTGAATAAACGCTCAACAATGGTACAGTGCTGGTCCTAGGCTAGACTGTGCTAGAGACGGGAGCCTAGAACACCAACAAAATCATGGCGCGGCACGTAAACAAGGGAGGAGCACACTCTGAATTTTTTTTTCTCTTTTTTTCCCTTTTTTTGCACTTTTTTTGCACTTTTTTTTTGCTCCGCAACAAATTTTTTTTCGAAAAAGTCTACAAATGGTCTAAAAACCGCCTAGCCAGAATTTTCCAGACTTGGTTTTTTTTTAAACTGGAACTATTTTTCTTCTGCGGATGGTTCGGAAGTTGGGGAGTCCTACTCTGTCACGAGTCGGAGTATCGCGTGATCTGGAAATCGAGAACAAAGCAACAATTACTGGACTCGGACTAGGACTGGTGGCGGAGATGAATCTGGTGGAAACTTGGACTGGTGGCGGATATTTGCAAGGCGATGGAACCCGGTGGTGGTATATGGCAGTGGTGATGACAATGGTGCGGCGGCGGCGTGACAACTTGTGAACAGAACTCGAAACTCTAAAGTACTAGACGCTAGGACCAGCAACTTGACACGATGATGCAACCACAAATTCAACAAAGCAAATACAGAAAAGATCATGGAAAGGCTCAGATTGGTTTGGATAAGTTGAACTAACCCTAAATTTTTTTGGCTTTTTCGTGGACTATAGGTATGAAGAAAAGACTTGATCTAAATTTTGATCAACCTGACCACGAAGGTATATTCCTGCAAGCAATCGAAGAACAAGCAAGAATATGATAAAAGCAATCTGAATATTGCGAATATGTATGAAGTATTGATAATGGTGGGGATCCGAAAAGTGGTCTTGGTCTGGTCGTTGGACACAAACGAAGCACACGAAGTTGCAATGGCTAACTTTTAACTAAACAAATCCCAAAGTCTAAACGGTGCCCTAAGGGCTGTATATATGGAGGAAGAGAGGGGGAATTTCGTGGCCCTTGGTGGAGGGGTCCGAAATCAACCCTATCTCTTGTTTCCCCACACATACGGACTCTAAAAATAGCCTATACTAATGTATTTCGAAATTACATGGGCCTGGCCCAATAAAAAGGTGACGCAGCACCTATAATATCCTCTGGACGTAATTTATGAAGTGGCATCTTGTATATTTCGTCCAAGGCTTCATGCACTTGTTATGGTGGCTTCAAAGACCTGAAATCATCACTCGTAACTCCGTTCTTGTTCCCCTTGCGCATGCCATCATCTCCATGCTTTCTCTTGCTCCAATGTTCATCCTTCTCCAAGCTAGGCCCTTCATTTGTAAGCAAAACAAATGTATCCAATTTAGGCAGCATCATATTCTCATGAACATTAGAATTATTACCAAGAAACGAAAGTACCTGGTAATTTAGTTGGCGTGCGCGAGCTCTAGTAATTGGTCCAGTATGTATAGCAGCAGGGGTTGTGGGTGTAACAATGGTATTGATGTCCTCATCAATTACAGTAGTTCACCAAAATAAGTCATGTATAACGTGTAACCTACTTTGTTTGTTTTTGTCTCATTGGTAACTTATCTGGTACACTAATCTACAAGTTCAAACTTTCAGGAAGCTATGGAACAAATGATTGAACAGCCACAACCACCTGAAGGTGACGAGGCTACCACAGGCACAATGTCACCTCTTGCTACAGTGCGTCAGTATCTCTCCACTGACAGTGCAAAAAGCACCTTCCTGCGTAATTCTGGGTTGGTTGTCAAGGTAACCTCGTCCAAATCACCTACTGAACAAAATCTTCCAGCTAGACGGAGTGATATAACTGTGCTCTAGACACAAGTCCAATCCCTAATGGACGTCGTTTCGGAAACAAGATTAGTGGTTGACAAATGTCGTCAAGATATGAATGGTTTTGAAACCAGAGTATCAGACATTCTCTTCGTTGTTCAAGAGCAATGGAGGAAAAAAGGTGAAGACCGTGCTGCTCCATCAGATTCTACAACCTGAAACATTAGCACTCAGGTCTGGAATTTATTTTGTTATGATACAACATTTATGATGCTGCCAAAGGTTGCAGTAATTGCGACGCTATTTTTGTATAGTGTAGGTTTATCTTAGTAATGTATTCGGCCGAAAGCTTCATAGGAGCCCAGCATGCCAACATTCGTCGGGCCCATTCCAATTGGGCTAAAAACAATTATGGGCCAAAATTTGCATGTAGCCCACTTAAAATATTTGGGCCTAAATCAGCATAAGCTTTCATATTTTTCTGGTAGGCCTGTGCCCATAGTGGGTGTCGGTGTCAAAACCAGCGGATCTCGGGGGGTCCCGAACTGTACGTCTAAGGCTAATGGTAACAGGAGGCAGGGGAAACAATGTTTACCCAGGTTTGGGCCCTCTCTATGGAGGTAATACCCTACTTCCTGCTTGATTGATCTTGATGATATGAGTATTACAAGAGTTGGTCTACCATGAGATCATAGAGGCTAAACCCTAGAAGCTAGCCTATGATTATGATTGTTATTGTCCTACGGACTAAACCCTCCGGTTTATATAGACACCGGAGGGGGGCTAGGGTTACACAGAGTCGGTTTATAGAGAAGGAAATCTACATATCCGAATTGCCAAGCTTGCCTTCCACGCAAAGGAGAGTCCCACCCGAACACGGGACGAAGTCTTCAATCTTGTATCTTCATAGTCCAACAGTCCGGCATAAGCATATAGTTCGACTGTCCGAGGACCCCCTAATCCAGGACTCCCTCAGTAGCCCCTGAACCAGGCTTCAATAACGATGAGTCCGGCGCGCAGATTGTCTTCGGCATTGCAAGGCGGGTTCCTTCTCCGAATACTCCAAAGAAGATCTTGAACACAAAAATCGTGTCCGGCTCTGCAAAACAAGTTCCACGTACCACCATAGAGAGCACAATATTCCACGATTCTAATCTGCTGACAACTTTTACCTGGCGTGACATCACGCTGCGGCCCGGTTATTATTCAAACCGTTTTTCCAACCTGCCACTGCGCATCTTGCGAGGCGGTTTTATTGACACGTCTTGTCGAAGCAGAGATCGTGTCCCTCTTATTACAGGATTCTCATCAATACGAGCGTGGGTAACCCAACTGCGCCATTAGTACGACTCCTTGGTTTAGGCAAGTTCCAAACGTCCGTGTGGAGGACGCTTGATATTCTTCCTCTATATAAAGAGGTCAATACCTGTCCTTTTCTTTCCACGCCTGATCCTCCGCTTCCCTCCCCTCGAGTTCCAACACCCTAGGTTTAGTCCAAGCACTCTGGACCTTCAATCGTGTCCGGATCCAACCTTCAAGGTCGGTGGATGGCCTCTTCTGTTACAGAGGATGACATCAAGAAGCTTAGGAAGGCTAGGTATCTGACCGCCGAAGTCCTTCACAGGCTTCCTACTCAAGGGCAGGTTACTCCTACCCCCAAACCCAACGAGAGCGTCGTATTCATCTCCCACTTCCTCCGAGGACTGGGCTTTGGTCTTAATCCCTTCGTTAGAGGGCTCATGTTCTATTATGAGCTAGATTTTCATGATCTAGCTCCTGATTCCTTCCTTGACATCTCGATGTTCATTGTTGTGTGCGAGGCCTTCCTCCGCATTACCCCACACTTCGGCCTATGGCTCAAGGCCTTCAGTGTGAAGCTGAAGATGATCGACGAGCGACACGTGGAGTGCAGAGGCGCTATAATAAGCAAAGGCGTCGATGTTTTATGGCCAAAGGGCTCTTTCCCGGAAGTTTCTGACCTATGGCAATGGGAGTGGTTTTATATCACCGCGCCTCGAGGGAGTAAGTGGGCGGCCGCCCCGGCCTTCCGCTCTGCCCCTCCGCCATAGCTTTCATGATGGGTCAACAAGGGGCTAGACTGGGGATCGGTTAATGACGTGCCGATATTGCAAAGCCGCATTCGGGATCTCCTCAAGAGGGATATTAATCTCGTCAAAGTAATTCAAGTAATGCTAGTCCGTCGGGTCTTGCCATGCCAACGTCGATCTCTCCGCATGTGGGAGTTCAACCCGGAAGGACCGCGAACCATTCAGCACTTTTTCGGTGTGACGCTCGAAGGGATGTATCGATTATTCTTCGGATCACGAATAAAGTGTCCGGACACAACAGAGGATGCAGGCCTCAACTACAACCGTCCGGACACCCAGGTAAGTAACTCCATGACCGAACATGCTGCCATTATATTTGTCACAACATTATTCTGAAAAACCACCCTCGGACAGGACTGGATAAGAAAGGCGGAGAGGATCAGGTGTTCGGCCCCTCTTCCCAAAGACTCGCCGGATCCTGTACTAACCAGGATGCTGGCTCGTGCACCTTATCAAGTGCCATCAGGGGAGGACGAGGAGAGGAATGGGGAAGCCAAGATCAGACTTCATACTGGAGGTACGTTACGCATCCTAACCAGAGAAATTAGTACCCCCCATGTCGGAGGATGAACCGGGAGGAGATTCTAGCATCTCCTCTCCCCACGGGAAGAAAACAACCGTCCCTGAAGACTTGGAAGTAGAGGTATCCAAACGAGGGAAGAAACCTGCATCAGGGGGCAGCCGTTAACCGAGTCGTAAGTGAACAAAGGTGTCTAGTAAGCATACCCCATTCTTTTCCTAAGAATAATGACCGAGACATATGTTTTGCACTTTGGCTCATAGCCTCCCTCCACAATGTTCGTCATCAGGGGATCTTCTTCCAGAGATGATGGAGAGCGAAACACCTCCTCACACCTCTCCGCCGCATGAGGCGGATGATCCTGAGGTGTCGTCCCGGAGGATCTCTCCCGATCCACAACGACCAGGAGGTAACTCTTTGGTCGCCCAAAGTCCGGAGTTTTCGGCTCCTATAGAGACCAATAGGAAAAGCCCCGAACTATCCGATATACAACCGGACACATTGATGGGTCTTCTGCAGCAGGCGGCTATCTCAGAGGCACATCGTACCTTAATGGGTACGGTGGTTAAGAAGATACCATCCGCAAAAAGCGGGTTGAATGAAGCTTTTACGAGCCTGCTAAGAGGCTTTGAGGTACGCGAAGTGATATATATATTTTTGGTTGTACCGTACATGCAAGGTGTACTTTGTATAGATAGTAGCCCCTGAGACTCTGGTTGGTGTCCGAACGAGGCGAGCAGAGGATCATAGTCTCAGGTAATGATAGCGCTGATTTTGTTCGCAGGCGGCTGCAGATCCGGCGGCTGACCGGACTGCTGAATTTGCTGAACTGAGGCGGCAACTTGACCTGGTGGATGCGGACATCACGCTTGTGAACAAGCGGCTTGACGAGGCACAGGGTATGTATATTTAAGTGGTCAGCAAATATTAAGAGCATGATGTTAGGATTATGCTTTGACTGCAGATGGAGCTGTCGCCATGGAGACCCTTCGGGTAGAACTTGCCCGGGCCAAGGAGCAAGCCAGGAGAAGTGATGCGGCCGCCCTGAAGGCAGCCAAAGAATTAGAAGCCGAATAGGTTGCTCATCGTCAAAGTGATGATAAAATAGCCAACATGGCGCTTGAGCTACAAAATGCCGCCAGCCGAATGAGCTTCTCGAAAGGGAAAACCAAACAAAAACCACTGACCTAAAGAAGGCCTTGCAAGCAGCAAAGGAAACTCGCTCTAAAATCAGAGCGGTGCAGGAGGAGCTTCGGCAAGCCGGTGATATTGCGGCTGGGAAGCCCTTTTTATTGCGAACAAAGTTCGGCGATCCGAAGTATGCCCCTCTTGATCAATTGTGGAGTTCTTCAGACGCATACTTGGATTTAGCAAAGACTGATGCTGACAACAGAGTATTTCAAAGATCGAGAAGATCATGAGGTGGAAAGATTGTTCTGGTCGCAGTTCAGTCATCCAAGGTGTCCGCTGCTGTTGAATGAGCAAATGGCTGAATGGGCTGAGCTCCATAGGTTATCCGGGCTTGCGATGAAGGCCGTCGTGGACCACCTGTGGCCGAAGGAACCAAGTCCGGATAGTTATTTTAGTTTGGTGCAACGATTTATTCGTGCTATGCCGCATATCGACGATGTCAAGAGGTCTGCGTGCATAGAGGGTGCACGGATGGCCCTTGCCTGTGTTAAGACGTATTGGGCGAAGATGGAGGCCACCGATATTGCATCCAGGGGTCCACCCGGGGGCCAGGACTCGCCCGAGCACTATTTTGAAGAAGTCTTAGAAGGTGCCCATTTAATAGAGGCTCAATGCTCGAAGAATAACATGTTCTAGTGACATGTATCTTGATTGTAAAAACAATGCTTTTGATAATAAAGGCTATATTTATACTTTTGCCCGTAAAGTATTATGGTGCCTCCTGTGCGGCCATTTATGTATATATGTATATAACCTGAAAGTTTGCAATCATCGGCTTCAACCCCCTCGCATATAATGCGGGGGTGTTCGGCAAAGCGCGTAATCACACTTGATCCAACGTCTTGGTCCGTTAAGGAGGTGGTAGCGTGGCGAACGAGGCAATCGGACTATATAGCTTTAACACTTTCACTTAGCCATAGGAGTTTGACGTTGGGGCTACTATATAGCCCCTAGTATGTCCGCGTTCATCCAAATATGATGCATGTACATACGTGACCGAGAAACCGGTCCTTCGTTAATGCGGAGGAATCGTGAAGATTCCGCTGAGTCATCAAGTGGTTGACCAGTCTCCCGCTTTATCATGACAGTCAGTTTTCGGCTTTCTTTACTGAGGTGCTCATCCGGATGAACCAGGGCACAATCGCAGTAGTTCTCCTGGTGCCACCATAGCTGATAGAACGGAACGTAAGGTAGCAAAACACTTGAGCTGGGAAAACCCAACTATTGACCAAAGACATGATTCAGAGCTGATGCACATAAGGCCAAACTCGCGACGCCAAACACTCCCGAAGGTATTCGGACTTTACAACATATACTGGGTTGAGTACCACCCTCGATAATGAGCCCTAAATTTCCAGGTATGTGCATTAACCTGGTGTGACGAAAGAGCGGCTGTGGTGAGAGCATAGATCCCAAAAACACATTGGTTGCTGCCCTTGTAACATCTATTTTAGATCGGCGAATAATAAGCTTGCGAATAACGCCGGTATCCCTCTTGGTCATTTTAAGTACCAGGAGGGTGTGAGCCAACAAGAGACAATAAAAAAGGTTTACACAGGGTCTTAATCTAAAAAGAAACCTTGGAATGGGGCCCTGCTGCACATCTGCACCTTTGTCTCCGTTGAGCCATATCCTGGAAGGGTTAGTACGATGGTCATCTGTAAAAAGAAAGAAAAACCCAGGTGAAAGAATCTTGTGTGACCGTGCGTAAAGTCGGTTAACCTTAATGAACCGTGAAAATTCAATTTCTTGAGTGTAAATAGGATCCAGCCAAACTATGGATCCTTTTCCTGCGGGCAGCCCCCAGCACCACATATGGGGGCATAACCGTTAATCAAGCTCAGGTTTATTTGGGCTGCTATGGGTTGGAGAGGCCGTTCAGTGGTTCGGCTGCTAGAGCCGCCACATATTCCTCCGCATGCAGGGAACGCTCTATATTTCCGCTGATTGTGATGACACCACATGGACCGGGCATCTTAAGTTTAAGATAAGCGTAATGCGGTACTGTATTGAAACGAGCGAAGGCCGTTCTTCCGAGTAGTGCATGATAGCCGCTTCGGAACGGAGCGATGTCGAAGATTAGTTCTTCGCTTCGGAAGTTGTCGGGAGAACCGAATACAACCTCTAATGTTAGAGAGCCCGTGCAGCGGGCCTCTGCGCCTGGTATTACTCCTTTAAATGTAGTACTACTTTGGCTGATTCTTGACAGGTCTATCCCCATCTTGTGGACAGTGTCCTGGTATATCAGATTAAGACTACTACCACCGTCCATGAGGACTCAGGTGAGATGGTATCCGTCAATTATTGGGTCGAGCACCAAGGCAGCCGAACCTCCATGTCGGATACTAGTCGGATGATCCCTGCGATTGAAAGTGATCGGGCAGGCCGACCAAGGGTTAAATTTGGGGGCGACGGGCTCTACAACGTATATGTTTCGAAGTGCATGTTTGTGCTTCCTTTTTGGTATGTGGGTTGCGTAAATCATGGTCACTGTTTTGACCTCTGGTGGAAATTTTTTCTGCCCCCCAGAGTTCGGCTGGCGAGGTTCGTCCTCGTCTTCACTTGGCGGCTCCCTCCCCTTGTGTTCGGCGTTTAGCTTGTCGGCCTGCTTGAAGACCGAGCATTCTCTGTTGGTGTGATTCGCAGGTTTCTCAGGAGTGCCATGAATCTGACAGGATCTGTCTAGAATTTTATTTAAGCTGGGCGGTCCATCTCTGCTGCCTTTAAATGGCTTTTTCCGTTCACCGGGTCGAGAGCCCCTGAATCCGGCGTTTACCGTTGTGTTGTCTGGGCTGTCTTCGTTATTTCGACGCTTGTTTTTATTGTGTCGTGGCTTCCCATTGCAATCCCTGATTTCGAATATGCCTGGGTCGCTGGTGCCGCTGCGGGCCAACCAACTATCCTCGCCCGCACAAAAGTGGGTCATAAGAGTTGTTAGGGCTGCCATTGTCCTCGGCTTTTCCTGGCCAAGGTGTCTGGCAAGCCATTCGTCCCGGACGCTGTGTTTGAAAGCTGCTAGGGCTTCAGCATCCGAACAGTCGACAATTTGGTTTTTCTTGGTGAGAAATCTGTTCTGAAGCTTACGGGCTGACTCTCCGGGTTGTTGGATTATGTGACTTAAATCGTCTGCATCTGGAGGTCGGACATAGGTCCCTTGAAAATTAGCCCTGAAAGCGTCCTCTAGTTCCTCCCAACTTCCAATTGAATTTTTGGGGAGGCTTTTCAACCAGTGTCAAGCTGGTCCTTTCAACTTGAGGGGCAGGTATTTGATGGCGTGTAGATCATCTCCGCGAGCCATATGGATGTGAAGAATAAAGTCCTCAATCTAGACTGCAGGGTCTATCGTTCCGTCGTATGCCTCGATGTCTATGGGTTTAAACCCCTCTGGAAATTCATGATCCAGCACCTCATCGGTGAAGCACAGGGGGTACAGGGGGTGCACGGCACCCCTGTATTTGGATGTGTCGTGGCGTGGGTTTGATGGCTGTAGTGTTTGGTGTTTATTCTGAGCTGGTAGTTGATCAGTATAGTCGGTTTGGTGGCCGTGATCCTGCATAGGAACACGTTTCCTAGATCCATAGATGGACCTGGTCATACCAGCTATTTTATCCAAGTGCTCACGTAGATCATGTGCTGACTTGTGTGCGACACCATTAGTCGCTCTGTCTCGGCCACGGGGTGGTCGGTCCGGCAGATCGACCGTATTGTTTTTCGGCGGAATGGGCGCTATAGCCTCGTTGTCGAATTCGGCCAGTAGCTTGCGTTTTGGGTAGCTCTTTGTGTGGCGATCATCGCCATATATTTCGTCAGTGTCAAGCACTTTGTTCCATCTGTGGTTGAGCGTATCCTGTGCAGCTTTAAGCCATTGCTTCTGCTTCTTCAAGCTCCTCGCGATAGCAATAAGCCTTTTGTGGAGGTGCTCTTGTTCCAAGTGTTTTTCCGGGATGATGCGTGCATCGTCGTCCGGACTGTTCTCCTCTCCGGAGACAGGTTTATAAGTTTTGTCTTCGGCATCGCTGTGATCGGACAGTGGCCCCAGACTGTGTTTGCCGTCCCCTGGCTCATCCTGCTCCATTGCTGGGTCTACGGGGTCTTCGTTATCTTTAGCGTCATCCGGGGTATTATTCTTTCTCGTGCCGGTATTGCTGTTTTTGCTATGGCGGGCTTTAGAGCGGCGCCGCTGACGTTGGCGCTTTGTTTGCTTCTCAAGGGGATTATCCTCCATTGCATCATCGCCATTGCTTTATTT
>NC_041387.1:245350490-245357484 GCF_002162155.2 Triticum dicoccoides | reverse complement strand
GAGGTGGCCGTCCAGCGCCCTGGGGGCGGTGGTTCCCATTTTTCTCTGGCATCATCGTCCATACCGTTGATGTCTTCGGAGTCAAAATCAAGCGTGACGGTTAGGTCATCGATAGTGGCTATTAAGTGGGTGGTGGGTGGGCAACGAATTCCTTCATCGTCCACTTCCCACTCAAGCCGGACATAGCTCGGCCGAGAGTCTCCTGACAGGGAGAGAGATTTTAGTGAGTTTAGCACATCACCCCAGGGCGAGTGCTGAAAGATATCCGCGGAGCTAAACTCCATGATCGGTGCCTAGTTAGGTACGATGGGCACGGATGCACGCGGTTTGGAGCCTATGGCCGGAGACGAGTCCGAGGGTCCGATGACACAGACCTCCTTGGAAGTGAGATCTGTGTTTGGCTCTATAGCCGCTGAGTGTGCGGCCTCCGTGGCGGGGTCCATCCACCCATCCTCAGATGGCACGATCTGCTCTAGATTTAAAGCCAGAGCAGCTGCAGGTGTGATCTTCTGAACACCGTCTGATGGCAGATCTAGGTCATGCTCATCGTGACTGTAGGACGTACCTGTCATGGGCTCGAATCCGTCGAAGATCAAGTCTCCATGGATGTCGGCAGTGTAGTTCAGGCTTCCAACCTGACCTGATGGCCGGGGGCATAGCTATTGATCTGCTCCAGATAGCCAAGCGAGTGGGCCCGCAGTGTGAAGCCGCCGAATACGAAGATCTGTCCGGGGAGGAAAACCTCACCCTGGATTGCATCGTTGTAGACGATTGAAGGAGCCATCAAGCCTTATTGTGACGACACAGTGGAACTCTCAATGAAAGCACCAATGTCGGTGTCAAAACCGGTGGATCTCGGGTAGGGGGTCCCGAACTGTGCGTCTAAGACTAATGGTACCAGGAGGCGGGGACACAATGTTTACCCTGGTTCGGGCCCTCTCTATGGAGGTAATACCCTACTTCCTGCTTGATTGATCTTGATGATATGAGTATTACAAGAGTTGATCTACCACGAGATCATAGAGGCTAAACCCTAGATGCTAGCCCATGATTATGATTGTTGTTGTCCTACGGACTAAACCCTCCGTTTTATATAGACACCGGAGGGGGGCTAGGGTTACACAGAGTCGGTTTATAGAGAAGGAAATCTACATATTCGAATTGCCAAGCTTGCCTTCCACGCAAAGGAGAGTCCCACCTGAACACGGGACGAAGTCTTCAATCTTGTATCTTCATAGTCCAACAGTCCGACATAAGCATATAGTCCGACTGTCCGAGGACCCCCTAATCCAGGACTACCTCAGTGGGCCTTTAACAGGCCTAACCATAATTTGGGCCCTTAGTAACAATAGGCCATTTACAGGTGTAAATATATCAAGCCCATAAAAACATGGGCCTTTAATAGGCCGAAAGTGAGATTGGGCCCTGATTATGCCAAATTGGTCTTAGCAAGCCGAAATGGTGGCCCATTTACAATGTGGAGCGTTCACAGACCGAAATTTAGATGAGCCGTAAATGCGCCGACCTACTACATGGGCCTTTAATAGGTCGGAAGTTCATTTGGGCTTGACTAGTGTCATTTTTATATGGGTCGTTAATGGGTCCGATGTGACGTTGGACCACATTTGGCCCATGGATTTCGTGCGACGTTAACAGGCTGAAAATCACAACAGGCTAAAAGTGGTCCAAATCTATAGTGGGCCTCTAACAGGCCGAATGTTAGACATGGCCGAATATGACCCAAATCCTTCATGGTCGCTTATGGGCCAAAAGTTTCAATGGCCTATAAATTGGCCCAAATGAAGCAGGACCTTTAACAGGCCAAAAATACATTGGGCCGTAATTCGGCCCAAGTACTTAGCAGACTGTTAACGGGCCAGAAGTGACCATGGTCCGCGATGATGACAAGTTTAGGACGGGCTGTTGACGGGCCGATTTGGCACTAGCCGTACGTGCCTTAACTGAGAATGTTGGGCCTTTAGCTGGGCCGACCCATTATGGTCTGCAAAATCTTGTGGGCCTTTAGCTGGGTCGGCCCATTATGGTCCGCTAAGTCTTGTGGCCCTTTAGTTGGGCTGGCACATTTAAACTTTATGGGCCACTTTTGGGCCCATCCACGTGTCAACATATCATAGGCCCATCTCGACCATTGGATGAGTGAAACCTGTGCCAACGCGGAGCTGTCACGTGGTTCCGTCGGCCAATGAGAATTTTACACGTGGAAAATCGGCATTGGTCGTGGTTGTTAGCAGGTTATCGGATTCAAAACCAGACCCAATAGCTTAACGCATCCCGTTATGATGCACGCCACGTGTCAGTCACCCTTGATGAAAGCACTTCTATGACGCACGATTTATCATCATGGAAGTGGACACTTCCGTGATGCTAATTTTGGTAATGTCATGGAACACTTCTACGACAGCACAGGTATGACTATCTTGATTCTATCATAAAATCGTCATGGATGTACATGCATGACAGAAAACGTGACCTACTGTGAAAAACACGTATCATCACGGAAGTGTATTTTTTTGTAGTGTAAGGCGGTTGGTGCCCTTATTTCGCCGCAAAAAAGATAATAATCAGCAAAAATTGTGTTAAAATTTCAACCCAATCGGAGTTATGGATCTTCAGGAATTTTAGAAATGGTGAAAGGCCAGAAACAGGGAGCACAGAAAAAGAAGGAAACAGAGGGGGAGATCCAATCTCGGAGGGGATCCCGCCCCTCCGGACACCATGGAGGCCAAGTACCAGGGGGAGAACCTCTCCCCATCTAGGCGGGAGCCATGGAGGAGGAAGAACAAGGGGGAGGCTCTCTCCCCCTCTCTCTCGGTGGCGCCGGAGTGCCACTGGGGGAAGCATCACCGCGGTGATCGTCTTCATCAACATCACCGTCTTCATCACCTTCCTCATCTCTTTTCGGTGGTCCACTCTCCTGAAACCTGCTGTAATCCCCTACTTGAACATGGTGCTTTATTCCATATATTATTATCCAATGATGTGTTGTCATCCTATGATCTTTGAGTAGATCTCTTTTATTCTTGGGGTTAATTGATGATCTTATTGGTTTGAGTTGTATGTTTTATATTGGTGCTGTCCTATGGTGTCCTCCGTGCCGCGCACAAGTGAGGGATCCCCGTTGTAGGGTTTGCAATATGTTCACGATTGCTTATGGTGGGTTGCTAGAGTGACAGAAGCTTAAACCCGAGTAAGGGGGTTGTTTGCGTATGGGAGTAAAGAGGACTTGATACTTTAATGCTATGGTTGGGTTTTACCTTAATGATCTTTAGTAGTTGCAGATGCTTGCTAGAGTTCCAATCATAAGTGCATATGATCCAAGTAGATAAAGTATGTTAGCTTATGCCTCTCCCTCATATAAAATTGCAATAATGATTACCGATCTTGTTAACAATTGCCTAGGACAATTCCGCACACTGATCCATCATTATAACACACTTGATATTTGTATTATATTGTAATATATTTCTACTTTATGTTAACAGCACCTATTTTTATATTTTAGCTCTCCGATATCATGCAAAGCTATCCTCTTTATACCCACAACGTAGTTTTATTTCTCGTTTCTCGATGAAAGCAAATTCTCGCTGTACGTAGAGTTGTATCGGTGGCAAATAGGACTTGAGAGAATATTGGTCTTACCTTTAGCTCCTTGTGGGTTCGACACTCCATACTTATCAATTCTATCTTTGTAAATTGCTATGATGATTCCTTGCACTTGGGGATTATCAAGCTTTCTTCTGGCGCCATTGCCGGGGAGCAATAGCATGGGGTTAATATTTTCGTGTTGAAGTGGAAGAGCTCCTTGAACTTTGTTCATGCCCATGGAAACTTTGCAAATCTTGAATTACAAAAACTTTTCAACAAAAATAATTATCCCCTTGTAGAACCATTGTATTATAAAAAATAATGTGCCAAGTTGAGCCTTTGGGATGGTCTATGGTGATAGTTGATTTGATTTTGCTGAAAAACAGAAACTTTTCGCGCAACTCTAGAATTTTCATAATTCACAGAATGTGCTTTCGATCTGAATTTTAACAGGAGATTGATATACAAATTGCCAAGATTGTCCTAACTTTTTAGAATTTTTGGAGTTACATAAGTATACGAAATTTCCAGATTGCTACAGACTGTTCTATTTTTGACAAATTATGTTTTGTTTGTGTTGTTTGCTTATTTTGATGAATCTATGGGTAGTATCGACGGTAAGGACCATGGAGAAGCTGGAATAGAGTAGATATTACACCAATATAAATCTAGAATGAGTTCACAACAGTACTTAAAGTAGTGATTTGCTTTATTATACTAACAGATCTCACGAGGGTTTTGTTAAGTTTTGTATGATTGAAGTTTCCATGTTTTGGGTGAGATCATGATGGATGAAGGAATAAAGAGTGGCAAGATCCTAAGCTTGGGGATGCCTGAGGCACCCCAAGGTAATATTCAAGGACTCCCAAACAACTAAGCTTGGGGATGCCCCGAAAGGAATCCCCTCTTTCTTCTAACGACCACCAGTAATTTTACTTGGAGCTATATTTTTATTCATCACATGATATGCGCAAATTCTTGGAGCGCCTTTTGTGTTTATTTTCCCTTTTTATTTTACACACCATGCTGGTATGAGATAGTCCTGGGTTGATTTATACAATGCTCTTTGCACTTCACTTATATCTTTTGAGTATGGCTTTATAGAATGCTCTTTGCACTTCACTTATATCTTTTGAGTATAGCTTGATAGAATGCTCTTTGCACTTCACTTATATCTCTTAAGTATGGCTTAAAATGTTCTTTGCCCTTCACTTATATCTTTTAAGTTTGGCTTGATAGAATGCTTCGTGTGCTTCACTTAAATCATTTGAGGTTTGGATTGCATGTTTCTCTACACATAGAAAACCGCCATTTGTAGAGTGCTCTTTTGCTTCACTTATATTTGTTAGAGCGTGGAAAATCTTTTGTAGAAACAACTAAACTCTTTTGCTACACTTATATCTATTTAGAGAGTTAACAAGAATTGTTCATTCACATGGTTAGTCATAAAAGCCTACATAAAACTTGTAGATCACTGAATATGATATGTTTGATTCCTTTCAATAGTTTTGCGATATAGAGATGGTAAAATGTGGGAGGTACTAATGAATGATTGTGGTTTAGTAAGAATATTGGTGTTAAGGTTTGTGATTCCCGAACCATGCATGTATGGTCACTCGTTATGCGATGATATTGGATCATGATTTATTATTGATTGTCTTCCTTATGAGTGGCTGTCGGGGACGAGCGATGGTCTTTTCCTACCAATCTATCCCCCTAGGGGCATGCGTAGTAGTACTTTGCTTTACTTTGCTTCGAGGGCTAATAGAACTTTCACAATAAGTATATGAGTTCTTTATGACTAATGTTGAGTCCATGGATTATACGCACTCTCACGTTTCCGCCATTGCTATCCTCTCTAGTATTGCGCAACTTTCACCGGTGCATAAACCCTCCTTATACCTTCCTCAAAAAAGCCACAATACCTACCTACCATGGCATTTCCATAGCCATTCCGAGATATATTGCCATGCAACTTCCATCATCATCATAAACATGACTTGAGTGTTCATTGTCAAATTGCTTTGCATGATCAAAAGATAGCTAGCATGATATTTTCATGGCTTGTCCATTCTTTGATATCTTTGCTACGCTAGATCATTGCACATCCTGGTTAACTACCAGAGGCATTCATATAGAGTCATATTGCTCTAGATATTGAGTTGTAATATTGAGTTCTAAGTAAATAAAAGTGTGATGATCGTCATTATTAGAGCATTGTCCCATGTGAGGAAAGGACGATGGAGACTATCATTTTGTCACAAGTTGGGATGAGACTCCGGACTTAAAAATAGAGGCCAAAGAGCCCAAAATAAATAAAAAGGAAGCCAAAGAGCCCAAAACAAAAAAAGAGAAAAAAATGAGAGAAAAAGCGAGAAGGGGCAATGTTACTATCCTTTTACCACACTTGTGCTTCAGAGTAGCACCATGTTCTTCATATAGAGAGTCTCTTGAGTTATCACTTTCATATACTAGTGGGAATTTTTCATTATAGAACTTGGCTTCTATATTCTGATGATGGGCTTTCTCAAATGCTCGAGGTCATCATGACCTAGCAAGTTGGATGCACACCCACTTATTTTTTCAGTTTGAGCTTCCATACACTTATAGCTCTTAGTGCATCCCTTGCAAGCCAATCCCTACTCCTCGCGTTGTTATCAATTGGTGGGCATCTCCATAGCCCGCTGATCCACCTAGTTGATGCGAGACTTTCTTCCTTCACCTATTGATGCCTACCACCGCATTCTATTCCACCCATAGTAATATATCCATGGCTCACACTCATGTATTGAGTGAAGTTGAAAAAGCTGAAGCGCGTTAAAAAGTATGAACCAATTGCTCGGCTTGTCATCGGGGTTGTGCATGATAAATACTTTGTGTTAAGACAATAAAGCATGACAAGGCTATATGATTTTGTAGGGATAATGTTATTTAGCATTGACATTTGGAAAGACGTGATTGTTTGTTGGATGCCTGAGTATTGATGTCTTTATGTCAAATTATAGACTATTGCTTTGAATCACTCATGTCTTAGTATTCATGCCATGATGAGATTATATGATCAAGATTATGTTAGGTAGCATTCCACATCAAAAATTATTCTTTTAATCATTTACCTACTCGAGGATGAGCAAGAATTAAGCTTGGGGATGCTGATACGTCTCTGTCATATCTATAATTTCTGATTGTTTCATGCCAATAATCTACAACTTTCATATACTTTTGGCAACATTTTATATTATTTAGGAGACTAACAGCCAGTTCCTATTTGTTGCATGTTTTTTGTTTCGAATAATATCCATACCAAACAAAATGCAAACATGATAAAAGTTTACGTAGATTTATTTTGGACTATTTCTGATTTTTGGGAAAAAGAATCAACGCGAGA
>NC_041387.1:245216423-245350257 GCF_002162155.2 Triticum dicoccoides | reverse complement strand
GGCACAAGTCATATGGGCGCGCCCCCTACCCAGGGCGCGCCTAGGAGGCTTGTGGCCACCCCATAAGGCAGTTGGTTCCCTTCTTTCGTCGCAACAAAGATAATATCTGGATAAAAATCATGTTAAAATTTCAGCCCAATCGGAGTTATGGATCTCCGGGAATTTAAGAAACAAAGGCCAGAAACAACGAGCGCAGAAACAGAAGGAAACAAATGGGGAGATCCAATCTCGGAGGGGCTCCCGCCCCTCCGGGCACCATGGAGGCCAACCACCATAGGGAGAACCTCTCCCCATCTAGGGGGGAGGCCATGGAGGAGGAAGCACAAGGGGTAGACTCTCTCTCCCTTTCTCTCGGTGGCGCCAGAGTGCCACCATGGCAACCATCGCCGCGGTGATCGTCTTCATCAACATCACCATATTCATCACCTTCCTCATCTCTTTTAGGTGGTCCAGTCTCCCGCACCCTGCTGTAATCCCCTACTTGAACATGGTGCTTTATGCCACATATTATTATCCAGTGATGTGTTTCCATCCTATGATGTTTGAGTAGATCCCTTTTGTTCTTTGGGTTGATTGATGATCTTCATTGGTTTGAGTTGTATGTTTAATATTGGTGTTGTCCTATGGTGCCCTCTGTTGTCACACCCTAGCTAGTTCATGCATTAGAGTGTTGCATCATGTCTATCCTTTCATCAGAAACTTGAAATGGGGATGTCAGAACCCCCAGCCCCCTCTGAAACCAACTAGGGTTTACTAAAACCTTTTTCAATGAACCTGAAATGCCCTTCTAAAATGTCCATCATTTTTGTCTTGGTTCAGAACCTCTGCCAAAAGTGTTGCACAATTTTCTAGGTCATCTTAGGGTCTTTGAATTAAATTATAAGTATTTGAATTTGGGCATTTAAAATTATATAAAATATTTCAAATGCTCAAATATTCCTAAACTGAAATGTTTCATGTTGGAAATATTCCAACTTTGGACCAGGAGCAGTTTGGTGATTTTAGGAGTTGCCTAGGTATTTTTAATAATTCAACAAAGTTGCAGAAAAATAGAAAAAGAAAAAAAAAAGAAAGGAAGGACTTACCTGGCGCCTGCAACCCGGCCCACCTGCCGGCCCAGCCCAGCGCCGCGCCAGCGAGCTGCTTGCCGGCCAGGCAGGCAGGCAAGGTGCTCGACGACGAGCACCGCATGGGTGCCACGCACCTGCTCGCCGCCTCGCCGCTCCACTCACCCGGCTAACGTCGTGGATCGACCCCTCTCTCTCCCTTGAACCCCCCAGACGCCCCCTCTCCTCTCCAGCTCCTCCCCATTGCGCTCCCCAGCCATGGCCGACGCCACCGCCGCCGCTCCATCGTTGTAGCCGCGCTCCCCGCCGTCCGTGCTCCGTCTCGTGGTGTCCAGGAGCTCCGCCGCCGTCCACTTCGTCAAGCTAACCGAGCCCCGCGTGCTCGTGAGGCCCGAGTCCACCGCACCGACCTCGCCCGAGTTCGCCGTCACCGGAGATCCCCTTCAACGCCGTCGCCGCATCAGCTCGTCCCCGACCCCGCCGGTGACCTTTACGGGTGCTCTGTGAGCCTAGCTACCCCTCCTACCCTTCCTCTCTCGCCCCCGAGCCGTGTAGCCACCGCACGAATATCACCCGCACGCACCGTCGCGGATCTCGTCGCCGACGTGCTCCCGGCCATCCTCCGGCCAACTCACGGTGTCCAACGCACTCACCACGTTGCGTTGAGTCCAACCGTGCACTTCCCGCACCTCACCGCACACCCTAGCCCCGAGTTCGCCTTCACCCGAACTCCGGTGACCGCCTAGGTCGTCGCCGGCGCCAACTCCGGCCACCCCGACCCCAACTGACTCCACCAAGAGCCGCGGCTCGTCCTCAACTCCACCCCGATGCCCTCCGCGACCCATTTGGTGACCGGAACGGCCAAAACCACTTCCGCCGCCGCGTCGGGCTCGCCGGCGGCTAAACGCCGGTGCAGCCATTTTGACTTTGACCACGGGTGGGCCCTGGTTGACTCTGTTGAGTCAATGACAGGTGGGGCCCCCTTCTGCTAATTATCCAGATTAGTTTAAACTAAATTAAATTAGTTAATTATCCACTGACACCCTGGACCCACGCGTCAGGTTTGACCTGGACCGGGTCTGTTGACTTGCTGAGGTCAGCATGACCTCATGCTGACGCAGTAAACCTTTTCTGAAATTAAAATAAATCTAAAATGATTTATAAATTCCAGAAATTGTTGCAAACTTCAAAAATTCATATAAATTCAACCGTAGCTCCAAATCAAAGAAATTATATATGAAAAATGATCAGAAAAATCCAATCTATCCATCTGTACTAGTTTCATGCATGTTTAAACAAGCTAACTTGAGGTTTAGTGCAGAACAAGATAAAACACTTTAAAGGGCCATTTATGAGTTTGAAATTTGAATCTTTGGTTCAAATTGATTCAAACCCATCTGGTTTTAGTTGCATTAGCCCAACACACTCATATTGCCATGTTTCATGCATGCATCATATTGTCGCACATTGTTTGGTGATGGTTGTGTATCGGTGTTCTCTGCGGCAGGTTCTGCCTCCGAGGAGTACCGTGATTACCCTAGCGAAGAACCGTATCCGTGCATCGATCCATCAGGCAAGCAACCAACCATTTGATCATATCGATACAATCCCATGTTCTCGCTCTTGCTCTCTTTTACTACATTAAGACAACGTGTTTCAAACTGCTGTGTGCTACGGTAGTTGAACCCATTTCCTCTGCATGACCTGTCATTGCCACAGTAATTAGATGAAACCCACTAGCATGTGTAGGAATTGATTGAGCCATATGTATGTGTTGTTCCTACCTTGCTATGCCTGCTATGCTTAGAGTCGTGTCAGGTCTGGTTCATCTGGGTGATGGGCTGGAGTGAAATGATCATGTCGGTAATGAGAGTGATGTGGTGAACACGATTTGGTAAAGGTATCGATGAGAGGCCATGTAGGAGTACATGGTGGGTTGTTTCGTTGAAGCCGACCTTAAGAACTGAGATCTGTATGCGTGATTTAAGATTCAGCTACTACCATGCATTGGACTCCCTGCGGATGGAACCTGGATAGGCGATAAACCTGGACTAGAGACTTAGGTGTTTAGGTAGGTCGTGGTCTACACCCACGTCGGCTTTCGCTTGAAGTCTGCCGAGCACATGTCGTGTGCAGACGCTAAGTGGTGGAAACATGTATGAAGAAGTACACCCCTGCAGGGTTAACATGATCTATCGAATAGCCGCGTCCGCAGTAAAGGACTACTTGGTTGCTTATACAGTTCATAGACAAGTGAATGGATACTACTAAAAATCTCAAGATAAGCGTGAGTGCCGAGGATGGCTCTTCCGTAGGATGACGGAGGTGGATCCTCAGTGGTGTATTGAAGTGGTGAGTAGTGGACTCGTGTGCGCAAAACCATTTCAAGTTGGAGTCTCGTAGGATAGTTTAGCCAAGAGTCAAAGTTGGCTTGCTGCAATAACTCCACCAACCCTTCTTGATAATGTGCATGTATGTAGGATCTGACGTAAGTCTTGTTGGGTACCTTTGTACTCATGTTGCTATAATTTACATTTTACAGAAGGCGCTGCAACCCCTTCTGATGGGTTCTTCGTAGACATTGACCTTGACGAGTAGACTAAGGCCCAGGTGGTAATCCTGAGCTTGTGAAGGTCCACGTAGTATAGCTAGGCTTTCCAAGCCTCTTTTATTTTGCTAGTTGTCTGTACTCAGACAAGTTACTTCCGCTGCTGGTTTGTATGACTGTATGACTTGAATGCTGGGTCGTGTGACCCGTACTTGTATGTATGTTATGTATGGCTCTCTGAGCCTTTAAATAAAGTACTTGTGTCGTAGAGTCATGTTGTGATGCCTTGATGTATTTGCACATATCGAGCATATTGTGTGTATGATTGAAATGTTTGGTATGTGTGGGATCTGACTATCTAGTTGTTTATCTTTAGTAGCCTCTCTTACCGGGAAATGTCTCCTAGTGTTTCCATTGAGCCATGGTAGCTTGCTACTGCTCCGGAACACTTAGGCCGGCCGACATGTTTCCTTCTTCGTTCCTGTGTCTGTCCCTTCGGGGAAATGTCACGCATTGAGTACCGGAGCCCTGTTAGCCTGCTACAGCCCGGTTTACCGGAGTCCTGCTAGCCCAGTGCTACAGCCCGGACCCACTTGCTGATGACCGACACGTTCAATGCTGGGTCATGGATGCCTGTCCCTGTAAATCTGTGCCACTTTGGGTTTACGACTAGTCATGTCAGCCCGGGCTCCTTATCATATGGATGCTAGCGACATCATCATATACGTGAGCCAAAAGGCGCAAACGGTCCTGGGCAAAGGTAAGGCGACACCCGTGGGAATACCGTGCGTGAGGCCGCAAAGTGATATGAGGTGTTACAGGCTAGATCGATGTGACATTGAGTCGGGGTCCTGACAGCGTTGGTATCAGAGCCGGACTGCCTGTAGGTTCTCCAAGCCAAACTGGTCGATGTTGAGTCTAGAAATGCTTTAGTTATATGTAGGGGTATTGATTGTGGGATGGTACGTAAGGCTCTTTTTACTTCTTTACCTCATGGCATTCTGATCTGAGTCAGTCCATTCTTCTATCGGGGATTAAGGATTAGGATCTTCTCTCTCTATCAGGTTCACGTGTTACGAATCAGTAGTACCTTATAGGTTTGATGACTACAGGCCTAGTTCAGTTCTACTACCTTGTTATGCTGATAAGTTGAACCCAGAACCTTGATATGATATTGTTGAGTGTCTATGCAATTTTTTGATAAATGTCTCAAACCTTTCTTGAGCATTTACAGCCGTTATGCTGTCGAAATTTTGCTAGAAATTCTAATGCCTTTGCATTATGGTTGTGCTTTCAGATGGCCACTCGCGACCAAAATCAAGTGGTTCGCCTGACCCGATGCATTGGTGTGACCGGTCATACGGCCATGTTAGTCCGAGTGATGATCGAGACGGGTTACCGTTGGTATCCCGAATACACGGTCGAAGAGCAGTTTCGAGATTTTAACCAAAGCCAGTATCTTTGCACCGTCCGAATATTTCCCTCTTATCCTGGTTCTACCGAGGCTCTTCACTGTTCCTATGGGCTCGGTGTTACTATTGAGATGGCTGTGCAAGATGCGGCTTATTCTATGATGACCATCATGCGAGTCAGGACTGGCCTGCTTCGCAACACCGACTTTCGGTATATGCCGGCTTCACTTCCTGGAGCGCACGGTTATCTCCGGGCTATCTATGATGACCCCAGTCAGGAGGACTCACTAACTCGCACCACTGCTGAGTTGCTCGAGGATAAGGACCGATAGAATCGGGCCTTGAGAATGGAGCTTTTCAACACCCGCGCCGATCATTGGGCCACCTTGACTCGGTTTTGCACCGGCTGTGCAAGCTGGATGCATGGATATGAGAGATCTATATCCTGTTAGGTCTGCTCTGCCGGACATGATGGATTGGCGTGATGTGGGAGGCATCACCCCACCTCGTGGTCCTCACAGGCCACCGTTTGTTGGTCCAAGACCTCACCCTAGCCCTTTTGGTCCACAGGCTCCTCAGGACCGTTTGTTTCCGGATGCTCACGTTGAACTTCCAGGCTATGGAGGAGACTTCTATGAGAACTACTATGGAGATGACTGAGATAGTAGTAGATCCACTAGGTATTGTAATAGTTGTATTTCCACCGTCCTGCGTGACTTGTGGAATATGACTTAGCGTGTAGTAATTCTGGAGGGTCTCATGGACCGTAAACGTGAGGAGTTCTGTAGTTTCACTCAAGGTCGACTCTCTGTTGACGCTTACAGCAGGGAGTTTGGTAACCTTGCCCGTTATGCAACGGAGGAAGTTTCTTCTGATGCCAAGAAGCAGGCAAGGTTCCGTAAGGGGCTTAGTCCTGAGCTTCGCCGCGACCTCCGTCTGCATGAGTGCACATCTTTTCAGAAGCTTGTTAACAAAGCCATCAGTGCTGAGACTGGTCAGACTGATTATGAAGCAACCCGCAAGCATGGCCGTGACTTGGGTTCCTCATCCGGTGCTGGTCCTCAGAAGCGCCGCGTGTGGGTGCCTAACACTGCCCTGCCACCCAGGTTCACACCGAGGCCATCCTTCCAGGCGCCTCGCCCAGCTCAGCCATATGCACCAGCCAAGCCCTATGGTGGTCCAACCAACAATGCTCCTCCACGTACCAGTTCTGTGACTTGTTTCAAGTGTGGGGAATCAGGCCACTATATGCGCGAGTGTCCCCAAACCAACCCCAACCAGACAGCAAAAACTGTTGGCCGCGGCAAGCCGACAGGGAAAGTGTTCTACGCCAAGCCGGCCACCACTGCTCGTGTCCATGTTAATTGTGTTTCTGCGGAAGAGGCTCAAGAAGATCCCAACGTCGTTCTCGGTACGCTCCTTGTTAATTGCCACCCAGCATCTGTTCTTTTCGATACATGAGCATCTCATTCATTTATATCCGAGAGCTATGCTCGTCTGCATAACACCACATTCTGTGAGATGCCCACCTCTATGGTAATTCAAACTCCGGGATCCAAATGGCAAACTTCTAGAGTAAGCCATGGAATGAAATTCAAGTCGACAAACTTGTTTTTCTCGCATCTTTGATAGCCCTCAAATCTTCGGATATTAATATCATCTTGGGTATGGACTGGATGTCAGCCCATCATGCCAAAATTGATTGCTCCTCTAGGACTGTTCAACTCACCCATCCTTCGGGGAAGATAGTCAATGTCTTGACCCGAATAGCCAAGCGACAGTTATATTCTCATAACGCCAGCCCTTTGCCAGACCTTGAGGACGTTCCGGTAGTCCGTGACTTTCCGGATGTCTTCCCAGAGGAATTGCCAGGTGTTCCACCTGACAGAGATGTCGAATTTGTGATAGATCTCATTCCAGGAACTGTCCCGATTTCCAGAAGACCCTACAAGATGGCACCTTTTGAACTAGTCGAGCTTAAGAAACAACTCGATGAGTCCTTGAAAAAGGGTTTCATCCGACCTAGTTCATCTCCTTGGGCTTGCCCCGTCCTCTTCGTCAAGAAGAAGGATGGTACGGACCGGATGGTTGTAGATTATCGACCTGTCAACTTGGTCACAATTCAGAACAAATATCCGCTCCCCAGGATCAACGACCTGTATGATCAGCTCGCTGGATCCTCAGTCTTCTCTAAAATGGATTTGAGGTTGGGCTACCATCAAATCAAAATCAGGAACGGGGACATTCCGAAAATGGCCTTTGTTACTCGTTATGGCCAATACGAGTACACCGTCATGTCCTTCGGTTTAACCAACGCTCCAGGCACCTTCTCTCGGTTGATGAACTCAATCTTCATGGAGTATTTGGATAAATTCATCGTGGTTTACCTCGGTGATATACTCATCTACTCCAAGAACGAGGAAGAACATGCCGAACACCTAAGGCTAGTGTTGAAGAAACTTCGAGAGCATCGCCTTTATGCCAAATTTTCTAAATGTGAATTCTGGTTGTCAGAAGTGACCTATCTTGGACATGTAATTTCTGGTAAAGGCATTGCTGTTAACCGTGAGCGAGTTCAAGCCGTCCTTAATTGGACTCCACCTGAATCGGTCAAGCAAGTTCGGAGTTTCCTTGGCCTAGCGAGCTATTGCCGTCGCTTTGTCGAGAATTTCTCCAAAGTTGCCAAACCTCTAACTGAACTCCTCAAGAAAGATAAAAGGTTCGAGTGGACTCCACAATGTGAGCACAGTTTCCAGAAACTGAAAAGACGTTTAACCTCTGCTCCCGTACTGGTACCACCGGATTTTTCCAAGGATTTTGTTATCTACTGCGACGCCTCGCGACAAGGACTAGGCTGTATTCTTATGCAAGATCGACACGTAATTGCTTATGCTTCACGGCAATTACACCCACATGAGGAAAACTACCCCACTCATGATCTAGAGCTTGCAGCTGTAGTCCATGCACTCAAAACATGGCGACATTACCTTCTCGGTAATCGTTGCGAAATCTACACTGATCACCAAAGTCTGAAGTATATATTCACCCAACCGGATTTAAATCTCAGGCAAAGACGTTGTGTCGAGTTGATCACAGATTTCGACTTAGGAATAACTTACACCCCAGGGAAAGCCAACGTCATGGCTGATGCGCTAAGTCGTAAATCTTATTGTAACAACCTGATGTTACAACAAAGTCAACCGCTTCTCCATGAGGAATTTCGGAAGCTTAACCTTCACATTGTTCCTCAAGGATTTCTTTCCACCTTGGTGGCGAAACCTACTCTTACGGATCAAATCATCGCTGCCCAAAAGTGAGATAAGGGAATATCTAAGATCAAGGAGAACATTGCTAGCGGAGGTGCTAGATGTTTCTCCACAAATGATCACGGTGTTGTGTACTTTGAGAACCGTTTAGTGGTTCCCAAGAACCAGCATCTACGGCAGTTGATCCTTAAGGAGGCTCATGAATCTCCTCTCACCATTCACCCCGGTAGTACCAAGATGTATCAGGACCTACGCCAGAGGTTCTGGTGGACTAGGATGAAGAGAGAAATTGCTCAGTATATTGCTAATTGCGACGTCTGCCGTCGTGTAAAAGCAGAGCATCAACGGCCTGCTGGCACCCTTCAACCCCTAGCTATTCCTGAATGGAAATGGGATAAAATTGGTATGGACTTCATTACCGGTTTTCCCAGGACCAAGAGAGGGAATAACCTATCTTCGTCATTATCGACCGTCTTTCCAAAGTGGCCCATTTCTTACCTATTCGTGAGAGTATAACTGCTAGTCAGTTAGCAGACTTGTACATCTCCCGAATAGTGTCTCTCCATGGTGTTCCTTTGGAAATTAACTCGGATCGAGGAAGTCTTTTCACCTCTCGATTTTGGGAAGTTTCCAAAATGCTATGGGAACCCGCCTTTCTTTTAGTACCGCTTTCCACACTCAATCAAGTGGTCAAGTGGAACGCGTCAACCAGATTCTAGAAGACATGCTTCGAGCTTCTGTTATCTCATTCGGAATGGAGTGGGAGAAATGCCTTCCATTTGCCGAATTTGCTTATAACAACAGCTATCAATCCAGCTTGGGCAAAGCCCCTTTTGAAGTTCTCTATGGACGAAGGTGTCGAACGCCTCTTAACTGGTCAGAAACCGGGGAAAGACAATTCTTTGGCCCGGGTATGATTCAGGAAGCAGAAGAGCAAGTTCGCATCGTTCGTGAAAAGTTTAAAACAGCCCAATCTCGTCAAAAGAGTCAATATGACCGAAAACATAAGGCTATGACTTTTGAGGTTGACGAGAAGGCTTACCTTCGGGTTACTCCTCTGAAGGGAACCCATCGCTTCGGTATCAAGGGCAAATTGGCTCCTCGTTACATTGGACCCTTTCGCATTCTCGCAAAACGAGGAGAAGTTGCCTACCAATTGGAACTACCTCCGCATCTCTCCAGAGTCCATGACGTCTTCCACGTTTCTCAACTCAGGCGTTGCTTCTCGGATCCTATCCGTGGAGTAGACCACGAAACGCTTGATCTCCAAGATAATCTCACGTATCGAGAGTACCCCGTTCGTATCCTCAATCAAGCCGAGCGTACCACTCGACATCATAATATCAAGTTTCTCAAGGTTCAATGGTCGCACCATTCTGAGAATGAAGCAACTTGGGAAAGGGAGGATCGTCTTCGACTCGAGTATCCCGCCTTCTTCCCGGAGGAACCCAAATCTCGGGTCGAGATTCTTTTGAGTGGGGGTGAGTTGTCACACCCTAGCTAGTTCATGCATTAGAGTGTTGCATCATGTCTATCCTTTCATCAGAAACTTGAAATGGGGATGTCAGAACCCCCAGCCCCCTCTGAAACCAACTAGGGTTTACTAAAAACTTTTTCAATGAACCTGAAATGCCCTTCTAAAATGTCCATCATTTTTGTCTTGGTTCAAAACCTCTGCCAAAAGTGTTGCACAATTTTCTAGGTCATCTTAGGGTCTTTGAATTAAATGATAAGTATTTGAATTTGGGCATTTAAAATTATATAAAATATTTCAAATGCTCAAATATTCCTAAACTGAAATGTTTCATGTTGGAAATATTCCAACTTTGGACCAGGAGCAGTTTGGTGATTTTAGGAGTTGCCTAGGTATTTTTAATAATTCAACAAAGTTGCAGAAAAATAGAAAAAGAAAAAAAAACAGAAAGGAAGGACTTACCTGGCGCCTGCAACCCGGCCCACCTGCCGGCCCAGCCCAGCGCCGCGCCAGTGAGCTGCTTGCCGGCCAGGCAGGCAGGCAAGGTGCTCGACGACGAGCACCGCATGGGTGCCACGCACCTGCTCACCGCCTCGCTGCTCCACTCACCCGGCTAACGTCGTGGATCGACCCCTCTCTCTCCCTTGAACCCCCCAGACGCCCCCTCTCCTCTCCAGCTCCTCCCCATTGCGCTCCCCAGCCATGGCCGACGCCACCGCCGCCGCTCCATCGTTGTAGCCGCGCTCCCCGCCGTCCGTGCTCCGTCTCGTGGTGTCCAGGAGCTCCGCCGCCGTCCACTTCGTCGAGCTAACCGAGCCCCGCGTGCTCGTGAGGCCCGAGTCCACCGCACCGACCTCGCCCGAGTTCGCCGTCGCCGGAGATCCCCTTCAACGCCGTCGCCGCATCAGCTCGTCCCCGACCCCGCCGGTGACCTTTACGGGTGCTCTGTGAGCCTAGCTACCCCTCCTACCCTTCCTCTCTCGCCCCCGAGCCGTGTAGCCACCGCACGAATATCACCCGCACGCACCGTCGCGGATCTCGTCGCCGACGTGCTCCCGGCCATCCTCCGGCCAACTCACGGTGTCCAACGCACTCACCACGTTGCGTTGAGTCCAACCGTGCACTTCCCGCACCTCACCGCACACCCTAGCCCCGAGTTCGCCTTCACCCGAACTCCGGTGACCGCCTAGGTCATCGCCGGCGCCAACTCCGGCCACCCCGACCCCAACTGACTCCACCAAGAGCCGCGGCTCGTCCTCAACTCCACCCCGATGCCCTCCGCGACCCATTTGGTGGCCGGAACGGCCAAAACCACTTCCGCCGCCGCGTCGGGCTCGCCGGCGGCTAAACGCCGGTGCAGCCATTTTGACTTTGACCATGGGTGGGCCCTGGTTGACTCTGTTGAGTCAATGACAGGTGGGGCCCCCTTCTGCTAATTATCCAGATTAGTTTAAACTAAATTAAATTAGTTAATTATCCACTGACACCCTGGACCCACGCGTCAGGTTTGACCTGGACCGGGTCTGTTGACTTGCTGAGGTCAGCATGACCTCATGCTGACGCAGTAAACCTTTTCTGAAATTAAAATAAATCTAAAATGATTTATAAATTCCAGAAATTGTTGCAAACTTCAAAAATTCATATAAATTCAACCGTAGCTCCAAATCAAAGAAATTATATATGAAAAATGATCAGAAAAATCCAATCTATCCATCTGTACTAGTTTCATGCATGTTTAAACAAACTAACTTGAGGTTTAGTGCAGAACAAGATAAAACACTTTAAAGGGCCATTTATGAGTTTGAAATTTGAATCTTTGGTTCAAATTGATTCAAACCCATCTGGTTTTAGTTGCCTTAGCCCAACACACTCATATTGCCATGTTTCATGCATGCATCATATTGTCGCACATTGTTTGGTGATGGTTGTGTATCGGTGTTCTTTGCGGCAGGTTCTGCCTCCGAGGAGTACCGTGATTACCCTAGCGAAGAACCGTATCCGTGCATCGATCCATCAGGCAAGCAACCAACCATTTGATCATATCGATACAATCCCATGTTCTCGCTCTTGCTCTCGTTTACTGCATTAAGACAACGCATTTCAAACTACTGTGTGCTACGGTAGTTGAACCCATTTCCTCTGCATGACCTGTCATTGCCACAGTAATTAGATGAAACCCACTAGCATGTGTAGGAATTGATTGAGCCATATGTATGTGTTGTTCCTACCTTGCTATGCCTGCTATGCTTAGAGTCGTGTCAGGTCTGGTTCATCTGGGTGATGGGCTGGAGTGAAATGATCATGTCGGTAATGAGAGTGATGTGGTGAACACGATTTGGTAAAGGTATCGTTGAGAGGCCATGTAGGAGTACATGGTGGGTTGTTTCATTGAAGCCGACCTTAAGAACTGAGATCTGTATGCGTGATTTAAGATTCAGCTACTACCATGCATTGGGCCCTGAAATATGACCCCGCTCGACTTCTTATTCACCCTAGTCCTCTGTCCAGGAATTGCAAGTAGTTTCTGGTGTTTGTAGCTTACTGGAGGCCGTGGACAGCGCTGACCCGCGGGGCGAGCTGTGATGCGGTAGGTACGTGGCACGGTGTATCGAATACCCGTTAGGTATCTCGGGAACCCTGTACACATCGTTCGGGGCCGTATGGGAAACCTCAGCCGGACTCCCTGCGGATGGAACCTGGATAGGCGATAAACCTGGACTAGAGACTTAGGTGTTTAGGTAGGTCGTGGTCTACACCCACGTCGGCTTTCGCTTGAAGTCTGCCGAGCACATGTCGTGTGCAGGCGCTAAGTGGTGGAAACATGTATGAAGAAGTACACCCCTGCAGGGTTAACATGATCTATTCGAATAGCCGCGTCTGCGGTAAAGGACTACTTGGTTGCTTATACAGTTCATAGACAAGTGAATGGATACTACTAAAAATCTCAAGATAAGTGTGAGTGCCGAGGATGGCTCTTCCGTAGGATGACGGAGGTGGATCCTTGGTGGTGTATTGAAGTGGTGAGTAGTGGCTCGTGTGCGCAAAACCATTTCAAGTTGGAGTCTCGTAGGATAGTTTAGCCAAGAGTCAAAGTTGGCTTGCTGCAATAACTCCACCAACCCTTCTTGATAATGTGCATGTATGTAGGATCTGATGTAAGTCTTGCTGGGTACCTTTGTACTCATGTTGCTATAATTTACATTTTACAGAAGGCGCTGCAACCCCTTCTGATGGGTTCTTCGTAGACGTTGACATCGACGAGTAGACTAAGGCCCAGGTGGTAATCCTGAGCTTGTGAAGGTCCACGTAGTATAGCTAGGCTTTCCAAGCCTCTTTTATTTTACTAGTTGTCTGTACTCAGACAAGTTACTTCCGCTGCTGGTTTGTATGACTGTATGACTTGAATGCTGGGTCGTGTGACCCGTACTTGTATGTATGTTATATATGGCTCTCTGAGCCTTTAAATAAAGTACTTTTGTCGTAGAGTCATGTTGTGATGCCTTATTGTATTTGCACATATCGAGCATATTGTGTGTATGATTGAAATGCTTGGTATGTGTGGGATCTGACTATCTATGTTTTTATCTTTAGTAGCCTCTCTTACCGGGAAATGTCTCCTAGTGTTTCCATTGAGCCATGGTAGCTTGCTACTGCTCCGGAACACTTAGGCTGGCCGGCATGTTTCCTTCTTCGTTCCTGTGTCTGTCCCTTCGGGGAAATGTCACACATTGAGTACCGGAGCCCTGTTAGCCCGCTACAGCCCGGTTTACCGGAGTCCTGCTAGCCCAGTGCTACAGCCCGGACCCACTTGCTGATGACCGACACGTTCGATGCTGGGTCATGGATGCCTGTCCCTGTAAGTCTGTGCCACTTTGGGTTTACGACTAGTCATGTCAGCCCGGGCTCCTTATCATATGGATGCTAGCGACATCATCATATACGTGAGCCAAAAGGCGCAAACGGTCCCGGGCAAAGGTAAGGCGACACCCGTGGGAATACCGTGCGTGAGGCCGCAAAGTGATATGAGGTGTTACAGGCTAGATCGATGTGACATTGAGTCGGGGTCCTGACATCTGTACCGCGCACATGTGAGGGATCCCCTTTGTAGGGTTTGCAATATGTTCATGATTCACTTATGGTGGGTTGCTAGAGTGACAAAAGCTTAAACCCGAGTAAGGGGGTTGTTTGCGTATGGGAGTAAAGAGGACTTGATACTTTAACGCTATGGTTGGTTTTTACCTTAATGATCATTAGTAGTTGTGATGCTTGCTATAGTTCCAATCATAAGTGCATATGATCCAAGTAGATAAAGTATGTTAGCTTATGCCTCTCCCTCATATAAAATTGCAATAATGATTACCGATCTTGTTTACAATTGCCTAGGACAATTATGTACACCGATCCATCATTATTCCACAGTCGCTATTTGTAAAATGTTGTAATATATTGTAAATTTATGTTAAGAGCACCTATATTTATATTTTAGCTCTATGATATCATGCAAAGCTATCCTCTTTATACCCACAACGTAGTTTTATTTCTTGTTTCTAGATGAAACACTACTGCAGGATGTTGTTAACGCGACACTACAATCAGAGACCCTTCGAGGAAACTGTGTGCCATGCAATAATCGCAAATGGTGATGTAAGAAAACCGTCAAAAAAGATGCAAAACGTTTGTGATGGAGGATACATCAAACACCGTTTGGAGTTTAGTTGCGTGTGCGATGCGGGACATACGGTTCAGTACAATGAACTATTTTTAGACGAGGCAGAACAATAGAAATGGGCAGCCCGATGAAGGTGTGTGCGATATACGGCATACATTTCACTTGGATAAATTGTTTGTTATTAGGCGGAACAAAAGAAATGGTCAGCCAGATCAAAGTGTGTGCGATAGAGGGCAAACAGTTCACTCGGATGAACTATTTGCGTTGAGCCAAGATAATAGAAACGGTTCAGTTTAACCAGATTTGTGTGATAGTCGGCAAACAGGCCTGTAATCAGAAATGTGTGTGAAGACTGATAATAACACAGACGATTGTTGCTAATAAGACGTGTGTGTTGTGCGTTGGGATTGCATACAGAACAACAACATATACATATATACACACTTATAAGGATATGGTTGCATAACCAAATTAAACATCCAGTTACATAGGTGGCTACTACACACATGACATGTGCACACACCAAAGTAAACTACTACATGCATAATTACATAGGTGGCTACTAAACATATGACATTTCCACACACCAAAGTCAACTATATACTACATGCATAATTAACTAGGATAAACGATTATCTGATCATCATCTACTTCTTGTGGCGATTGCTACTACTACTCTACATGTGGCTCGATCCGGCCTCATCGATTTCAGTAACGAGGTACTTCCTCATGTCAACGATCCGCTTGTGCATCTTGTAGCATGTGTACACGCTCTTGGCCACGAACCTGAGGTGAGGTTCATCCAGTTGCTGCATCCAGGCCCCATTCTAGGATACGGGACTTGTTCTCTTTGCATCCTACTTCATCTTTTCATAGTAGGGGTCGATGATGGCTGAGGCGAGTTCAACCAGGGAGTCCTTCTTTGTGCTGCTCTAGACCCTGTAGTGCTCATGGAGTTTGACAAGGTTTTTGCAAGCCAAGCCCGTAACCCTAAGCGCTTTTACATCGTCGGTGGTTTCCACCATAGCGAACTTGTAGTCGGTGTTGTTGATAAACCTGGTGAAATAGTCACAAGTCTCGGTGGCCATGCAGTAGTGGTAGATGAGGACATGATGGCGCACGTACAACTGGGCAACGACAACCTTCTGATCATTGCCGGGAAGACCGGCGGTGTACTGGATGTTGATGCCAACCACCTTGTACTTGTCTCCAGCAAGCAACTAGTCCACGGTGTTGATGTAGTCCTCCACCACGGCCGGGTCGATGGTGTACACCACCGAGATATCTGTCTCCGTCGCGTGGGTCTCGACTTTATGCTCGTCGAACTCCATTGGAGCGCTGCTAGATATCCTCTCTGTATGTGTCGTCGTGGGTGTGCTTGTTGTGTTGTGAGACGAGATCGAAAGGTTGAGAAGACTAAGGTTATAATGGACACGAGAATTAATGGGGAAGCCGAACGGACTGGAATATCCGCACGCCCGGATGGCGGTTCTAATTTGCAGCGCGTAACTCCATCATGCTGCCCGTAACTGCATCGTGGCAACGCACATGGCGCAACCACATGCATATGGGCCCCAACGTGATTGTGCGCAGGCCCCAACCGCTGGCAGAGCGCGCACGTAGGGATACGAGCAGAGTGCTCTGTGGTGCCTCAATGGTGAGCAACCATATATATGCATATAGCAGTTGAACACGCAAGGAAAAGTTGTCCACAAGTCGAGCGCATGGAGGTACGTGAGCAGAGCCTGCCATGGTGCCTAACGGCGAGCACAGTGCGTTGCAGCGCCTAACGGCGAGCAGAGCACGCCGAGGGACACGGGTAGAGGCCGGCACAGTGATACGTGGCAAATAAGATGAATTGTGCGAGGGATGGCAGAGACATCAAGAACGAGTCATATTAGAGTTTTGTGTGCAATACGTGGCATACAGTTGATCCATCCGAGTTATTTGTGATGGAATAAGCCGTGTTTAGCTGGGGGCGACTGATGTCTACTAGAGCTACATCGGTATTTCCCCAAAGAGGAAGGGATGATGCAGTATAGCGACGGTAGGTATTTCCCTCAGTGATGAGACCAAGGTTATCGAACCAGTAGGAGAACCTCCTCACACCACGTAAATAGCACCTGCACACAAATAACAAATACTCACAACCCGACATGTTAAAGGGGTTGTCAACCACTTTCGAGTACGGCGCCTCAAGATAGGCAAAAACGTGAGGTAAAAAGTGGTAGATAGGATAAATAGATCACAGAACAAATAAATTGCAGCAAGGTATTTTTGTATTTTTGGTTTAATAGATCTGAAAATAAATGCAAGAGAAAATAGATCACAAAGGCAAATATGATGAAAAGAGACATGGGGGTCGTAGGTTTCACTAGTGGCTTCTCTCGAGAAAAGTAGCAAACGGTGGGAAAACAATTACTGTTCAGAAATTGATAGAACTTCAAATAATCATGACGAGATCCAGGCAATGATCGTTATATAGGCATCACGTCCAAGATTAGTAGACCGACTCCTGCCTGCATCTACGACCGTTATCCAGCATGCATCTAGTGTATTAAGTTCATGAGAAAATGGAGTAATGCAATAAGAATGATGACATGATGTAGACGAGATCCGTTTAACTATTGCGGCAGATATAGATCTCATCTTGGTATCCTTAGTAGCAACGATACATACGTGTCGGTTCCCTTTTTGTCACTGGGATCAAGCACCGTAAGATCGAACCCACTACAAAGCACCTCTTCCCATTGCAAGATAAATAGATCAAGTTGGCCAAACAAAACCCAAATATCGGAGAAGAAATACGAGGCTATAAGCAATCATGCATATAAGAGATCAAAGAAGACTCAAATAACTTTCATGGATAAAAACATAGATCTGATCCAAAACTCAAAGTTCATCGGATCCCAACAAAAACACCGCCAAAAGACTTACATCATATGGATCTCCGAGAGACCATTGTATTGATAAACAAGAGAGAGAGAGAGAGAGAGAGAGAGAGAGGGAGGGAGAGAGAGAGAAAGAGGAAGCCATCTAGCTACAAACTACGGACCCGTAGGTCTACAAAGAACAAATCACGCATCGTAGGAGAGCCACCAATGGAAGTGGTGAACCCCTCCATGACGGTGTCTAGATTGGATCTAGTGGCTCTGGACTTTGCGGCGGCTGGATCAATATTTCATCGACTCCCCTAGGGTTTCTGGAATATTTTGGTATTTATAGAGCCAAGAGGTGGTTCGGGGGGCACCCGAGGTGGGCACAACCCCCCAGGGCGCGCCTGGGCCCCCTGGCGCGCCCTGGTGGGTGCTGCTCCCCTCGAGCAGCCCCTAAGGTGCTTCCTTGGCCCATTGGCTTTCTTCTGGCCCAAAAAAACCCTCCAGGAGTTGTGTTGCGTTTGGACTCCGTTTGATATTGATTTCCTGTGATGTAAAAAACATGCAAAAATGAACAACTTGCACTGGGCACTATGTCAATAGGTTAGTACCAAAAAATGATATAAAATGATTGTAAAACATCCAAGAATGATAATATAATAGCATGGAACAATCAAAAATTATAGATACGTTGGAGAAGTATCAGGGACTAACCTGTTTTCCATCGGAGTCGGAGTCATTGCCGGAGTAGTTGTGGACCTCCGGCTCCGACTAGGGAGGCACGGCGACGGTGGTGAAGTCAAGGTCGCGTTGCTGCCCGTGCGAGACCTCGTGGCCGGCGACAGCAACCTCTGCGCCTAGCTTCATGTGTTGCGCGGGTGCATCACCAGCCTCGACATCGCCACTCCCACTGATGGTGCACTTTGGCAAAATCCTAATACACCCCATGCGGTGGTGAGAACTGTGGACGCGGTGTGCGGCCGCCTATTATGACTTGTGGATCGGGCGCACCATTAATATGGATCAGTGGGAGCGAGGTGGGCGGCAATCAAAGGGCTGGCTCGCCTGCCGGCGAGCTTGCGCAACGGACTGCTGGCATGCCTACCGTCATTTCACACAACTACTAGCATGCCACACATTGAGTGCGTAGCGAACACGCGCATGCCTCGGCCTCCCGGTCTGCCTGCTAGCATGCATCTCGTCAACTCAAACATGCTCGTACGGCACACGGGACACGTGCGCGGCACGTATTATATTGATTTTTTTCCTTTTTGATGATTCATTTTTTCGCTTTATTGCTTAACTAAACCACGACACTTACATTGTTGGTTTAACGCATATGGTCCAAATAAAGAGTCCGTTTGCGATATTTGTTGATAATTATTTATAATTTCCTATATGTAAGAAGATTATATCAAAACTTGTCTCAAATTTGAAAAAAAATCATAGTTTATTGGTATCCATATGACACCATGATAAGTTTCATGAATTTCAACTTAGTTTTGGATTTACTGGATTTTAAAATCAAGATTCTCGATGTTAGAGATTTCTTGCATGGGGACTAAACATGCACCCAGGGACACGTACACATATGATTTTGACATCCATTTTCGTGCACTATCACGGGTCTCATGTAGATGAAATTTGATTTTTGCACATTTAAATCCCTGGGAAATCAATCAATGTATAAAAACCGGACAAATGTTATCTATTATTTTCAATTTTCAACACTAAACTCCTTTAGTCACATGTTCACTATAGAAAAAGTTTGACATGCATCTTTAGGCCACATGCAGGCGGTGGTCCTAGGACACTCACTCACGTGGGCATGCGAGGTCGCCGTCCAGCACTATGACATGCGATAAGAGAGGTTAATTTGTTACGTACAGTAGGAGTATATATATAGTACGTGTTGAAGAGGGTGGCTGGGGGAAATACTGCGCGTCATATAGGATAGTCACTCGCATGTGATGCTTCCAGCCGTGGGCCCGTGAGGTTGTCCTCCATCACTTTGACCCAACAAGAAGGTTTCTTCTTGGGATGTGTTGCGGTAGGAGTATATAGTATGTGTCGAAGAGGAGAGGAGGGGGCCGAGGCAGCACATACTACACACACGTCCTGAATCGATCTTGCTCCGTGTGGGGACTTTTCGGTTTCCGAGGCAGTTGCCAGAAAAGAAGTTGTGCATGTTGGGTATTAAAAACATCACCAACACATTGGGCCACGTGTAGATGATGGTTGTCACTCATTCGCCTGCAACCCTTCTCTCCATGTGCCCACGAGGTCGTCGTCCATCTAATATATGACACAACGAGAAAGGAAATTTGACGAACAGGGAGGATTATTTTTAGGTTGTGTTACGGTACGTAGGAGTATATATTACGCGTCAAAGAGGGGAGGGGGCAACATATATATACTACGCGTCATGAACCTCTGTTCGTGTGGGGGACTTAAAGGTTTCCGTGGCAGGTGCCACATCAAAGTTTTGCATATATATTAGGTATTCAAACATCACAACCACACATCTCCATACATGTGTTTTCCCCACAAGCAAGCGATGGCGGCTATCCTCTAGCACTCACTCACGGGGTTATAGGCGAGATGCTTCATCCATCTCTGTGTGCCCGCTTGGTCAATCACTTTGACCGACAACGATAGAGGTTAATTTGACTTATAATTAGGAGGTGATTAAATTTTGGTTCATCTTATACGGTTCGGTACATGCAACTATACTTCGCGCGCATGTGTATGCACGAATCCCTCCCACCTGGTCAAAGTGGAGGGGCGAGCACGTGATGTGTCATGAACTACATCTGTGTGGGAACTGTGCGGTTTTCGACGCATGCATGCACCACATCAAAATGGTGTGCTTTTGGTATTCAGACATATATGCATTCATCACGCATGTCCATACTTATGTTTGGGGCACAGACATGCAGTGGTTGTCTTTGGACACTCTCCCTCGCTTGGTTATCATTGACGACCTATATATTCGTGGGTCCGCGTGGACGTCCATCACTTCGACCAACAATGCGACAGAAGTTACCAGGGTGGATTCTTCTTCTCTTGGTTCGCATTAGCGTATAGTCGTACATAGGTCATGGTGAGATTCAAGACCTAAGTTTGAGGGATCGCATACACATGAATCCTTGCTCTGTGTGGGGACTTTCCAGTACCAAAAGCACGCTGCCACATCAAAGTTGTGCATTGGGTATATTCAAACACCACATGAAACTTCATACATATGTTTGGGCCACATGCATGCAGTGGTTGTCTTCAGGCACTCCCTCATGTAGTTATCAGCGACAAGCTAGCCTACTTTGTGGGGCCGCGTGTGGAACATCAATGCATGACTTTAACCCAACAAACAAGAGAGGTTATACGACCAAGGTGGTGATTCTTCTTGGTCAGTCTTACAATGTGCCTTGGTGAGATGCCCCCTCCCACTGACTCAAAGTGTGTGTGTGGGGGTGGGGGGGCATAGTACTACTTCGTACAAGGTGAACTTTCGTGGGGTCGGGGATGTCCGGTTAATTTGCGATGCACATGTGCCACATCAAATTTGTGATTTGGTTCTTTAAATATCACACCACATCGTTTTCAACACAAACACACGCACACACACACACACATCGGGCCACCCGCAGGTGTGGTTCGTATGTGGTCTCACCCATCTAATGCCAGAAGAACACATGTGTGGGCCCGCACACGGTCCACATTTGATCGGAAGCAAAGGGGGGGTTGACCATGATCTACTCCTTTTGGTTTTGTGTTACGGTAGGGTGAGATGTCAGACTTAGCTATTTGGGGGCATACGTTCATATCTAGGATTCCCCTCCCAGGAACACTAAGTGTGTGTGTGTGTGTGTGTGTGTGTGTCGGGGGGCTAGCAATAATAACATGCGCTTTGTGTGACAGGTGCCACATCAAAGTTGTGCATTAGGTATTTGAACATCAAAACACCCTTTTCATACATATATTTGGTCCACATGAAAGTGTGTTCTTGTTCTGACCCTTTCCCGTGTTTTTTGGCCAAATTTATAAACAGCAAACGAATCAAATGCAGCAACCGTCTGCAGTCGGGTACGAAACAGACACGGTTCCCTAGGACTACTCGTGCACCGCACCCTGCCCCTGTCACCCACATGATCATAGTAAATTGGGCAACATGAATCTTCACTCCCCCTATCAAAAATATCTACTCCCTCGCAATCTCGAAAATATCTACCCGCCTAGATGGTTTTTCGGTTTGATGGCACACGATTAGTATGTCTAGACCTTGTGCGATGTATGTTACTCCCTTTCTGCTTCAATTAGTAGATCCAAATTTTCAGTAGCCCCTGCATTTTACTCCCACCTTCATCCCTCGCAATCTCAAAAATACCTGCTCAGCTGGAGAGTTTTTCTATTTGATAGCACATGATTATTATGTTTTAACCGTGTGTGATGTCGTTACTCCCACCCTGCTCCGCTTCACTCCCTTGATCCAAATTTTTGGTAGCCCCGCCATTTTACTCCCACCTAGTAAAATTTTCAGTACCTGCAGCATTTCCTCAAACACCACCTTGGACCCCCTCCACCCAGACACCCCAAATCCTTCGCTCACCCCAAATCCTCCGCTCACACACATACACACACCCCCTCGCTCCAAACCTAGCTAAGTCGTCGTCACCGTCATTGCGCCACCTCCATTGTCAACCTCTGTTGGTCTGCCCGTGCAGTTTACCCACCGGTATACATACCCTCGCCGCCCTGACTTCCTTAGATGATGCCTCGAAACGCCCGCTTTCCCAGACATCCCCATCCCCACCCCCTTAATCCAGAGCGTCGCAGCCTAAGCCCAGCTATGCTTCCCAAGGAGCTCGAGGAACGAATGTCCTAAAAGAGCTTTACTATGGCCTCTTCTCTCGACATCGGTGAGGAGGCTGTCGAGGAAGCTGACGACGATGACTGGACCTGGATTGAGCCTTTCAATCAGCGGGCTAGAGTATTCTGGCATGTTGTGGACGCCAGGTATGACATCAAGGTCGTTGACACCAACGGCTTGATGCGGGCTATGTCACAGGTTAGGTTGCCCACCCCAACCCTTCGGGTTCGACAGCCATCGATCTCATTGATGGCCCTGCGGCTCACTATGAACAATTTGCCATCCTTCATTGCCATGGAGCCCCTTTTGTCATTTCTGAAGGACACGTTCTGCGACGCTAGCTTGGGATCCTCAGCTGGCAAGTCAGACCTCATCGACGACGACCAAGAGGAGGAGCCAATCTATGACAAGTGAGGACACCCATGATTTGTTTTCTCGAACCCATTTTGTAGTGAAAACCTGTGCAATATTTATTGCTATATTTGGTTGTTTGCATTACGCCTTGTTTATTTCTATGGTTTATGGTTGTTCGATTGTTTGTAGTTAGCATATGTCCAGTTTCAATGGCCATCTTTGGCTGTTTGTAGTATGCCTTGTTTATTGCACCTATTAACAGTGTGATGTTCTATATGTGCTAGTATGAACTATGCAGTTCAATTTCATCAATACCAATTTTAACAATAGCTCTATGAATGGCTATATTTGGTTATTGTTAAGCATGTTGTACTCCCTCCGAATCTTTTTAGTTCGCATATAAGATTTGTCTAAAGTCAAGCCTCATAAAGTTTGACCAACTTTATAGAAAAAAATACCAACATTCACAGTATGAAATGAATATTAGTACATGTGCCATGACTTAAATTTTCATATTGTATCACTTTAGCGTGGTAGATGTTGATATTTTTTCATATAAATAAGGTCAAAGTTTATGAAGTTTGACTTCAGACAATTCTTATATGCAGAGTAAAAAAGGACCAGAGGGGGTATTTAACACGCCTTTCCATTTGATTTAACAATGGCACTATTTGGATACTCTAACTTAGCTAGAGGTTAGAGTTAGTTTCTATCTCCTGATAGTTAAAAGGGAGAGAGAGATTGGTGGAATAGTTGATTGTATTCCTTGAACCTCGTGGGCATATATATAGGAGTACATGGTCATCTTGGAGTACAAGTCAAGGTAGAATAAATCCTACGCTATCCTACGTTTCCTAAATAACAATGATACTCAACAATGACTAACGCTAAACTAACTCTATCCAAAGAGGTGTTTGGATGACAATGTTAGATTGACAATAAATTCACTACGAGAACTAGCCCCAATCAGCACCTCTTGGGTGGGATAGTTGTTTTGGGTGCGTTAGATGCAACTAGCTCAAACTAACCCTCATGTTTGGATACTTTAGGGCTATCTGAGCCCAAACTAGCTCAAACTAACTCTAACCCATGGATCCAAATAGGGCTAATAACTTGTTACTCAGACCTGCACAATACAAGTTTGAATGACTATGTTTGCTTGTTTTCAAATATTAGGCCTGTTGCAGTTAATAACACACCTTTCCACTTCTTATTTTTAAATATTAGGCTTTTAACAATTTGATCTTGCACATGTAGGTCCTGCTGTTAGAGGTTTTGACCCACTGTTTGACCCTTTTTGCATATGTGGAAATGAGTTGTCCATGAATATCAGTCAAGTCAAGAAACTCAGAAAGATTGTTACAATAAAGAAATTAGCGACACAAAACAACAAGATCTTTGACTGCACAATGAAGAAGACATCAGTTCACTACAAGATGGTACTAACTGTTATACCTTGTATTTTTAATTCCTTTGTGCCATTTCAAATCTAGAGAAGATATTTATGTATATCCATGTTTTCAGGCCTTTCCGAAGCAGTTTACTGATGGTTACCTCTCAAACCACATGTATGGTCAGGAGGCGAGGAAGGTATTCATACAACACCCATGGTTCAATATTGAAGTGTTCCTCAAGAGGACGAAGTATGGATGGTCAATCATCCACAGGCACTGGCCTAAAGTTGCAAAGACCTTCAACATCAATGCAGGCTTAGTATTCGCCTTCCGCTTCAGCAGTTTTCCAGATGAAATCCATCTATCTATGTACCGTCTATGATACTAATTTTGAAAGGTTATAGATGTTGCATCTGAAACTTGGTGCTGGTGCAGTTGTGTAATGGGGTAGCTGAGTGCTAAAGCTATATGATGTTGTACTCTGATGTATTTCAATTATGAAATCCTGCTTCCTTAATATGAAAATGAAATATATTGTGTGCTTAATATGAAATGTCAATTAGATTAATAAATGGATTATTAATAATAGGGCAATTAGCCTGCTAATTGGGTTTTTCTGTGGCAAACGGTTATTGAGAAAACACCATGGGCAAAGACCTCAGGTAACGGACACAGTTTCTAGGAATAAACCGTGTTGGATCAATGAACAATCACACACAACATCCTCTTGAAAACGTTTGCATTAGGCCACCTTGCGCAAACATTTACCACATAAAAAGTGTGTGTGATGGACAGCCTTTGCCACACAGTTTCTTCTACGCACCGTCTGTGATGCATTCAGTAACACAAACGATTAAATTGTTAACATCATCTGAAATGGCAATGCTATCACAAATGATTTAATGGGGAAAATTGTGTGTGATGTACCTGCGAACGGAAATGTTTTCCTTGGAGTGACTGTGTGGGATGTATATACGAATGGAAACATACTTCTTGGATTAACTGTGTGGGATGTACATACTAACGGAAACGTATTCCTTGGATTGACTATGTGGAATGTACATACAATGGAAATATTTAGTCGGGACTGACTGTGTGGGATGTACTTATGACCGGAAATGATTTGGCATGTATAATTATATTTTTTAGCACAACTGTACGTATAACCGTATTTAATCGCTCACCATCACACACGACCTCATTTTGCCGAGCGTGTGTGCCAGGAGGGCCTATCACTGATGATTTCTGGGTTGTGTGGGAAGGACCCCCCTATCGCACACACTCACTCGGCGATGGTTCCAAATGTTGTCACAGAAAGGGGTTAAAAACCGTCTGTATAGCACCTCGCTGCACCGGTGAAAGCAAACTCTCGGTGTACATAGAGTTGTATCGGTGGCAGATAGGACCTGAGATAATATTGATCTTACCTTTAGCTCCTTGTGGGTTGACACTCCATACTTATCACTTCCATCTTTGGAAATTGCTACGATGATTCCTTGCACTTGGGGATTATCAGAGACGTATCAATTCTCCCTCCATTTCCCGCACTGTGCTGCCAACACCTCGTTCCTTCGTCCCCGCCCCAGATCGTGGTGCGTTGCCATCCCGGAAAATCCCCAGCCACTCCTACGCCCAAGTTATCATGACGACACCACGCCTTCCTGATGATGTCATGCCCCGCCCCCAAGTGATCTCTCAAGCACCCAGAGGCCTCACGGCTGTCGTGCAGACCCCCTTTGTCAGTTGGTGATGGCGTGCAACACGGGGCTGATGACCGCCGTCTCGGCAATTGTGAGGATTGGAGTGCCTCCCCCAATGCCCCTAGCGCCGCCCCTACCGTCCCCCACCTGACTGTGAGGCCAATGCAGTAGGCCATGCTGCCAGCCAGGACGGTGGCCACGACCCTCGGATGCTGCTCCTGGCTATGCTGGCACACGCCGATGGGAAGAGGATACCCGGCACTGGGATGCTGGCTTGATGCGTGAAGCGGACCTCCAGAATGAGCTGGTCCAAAGATCCCCATCGCTAGCGTCTGACTACTGTGGCCAAAGTGACCCTATTCATGAGCGGGGACAGGGCTTGCGGGATAACAACCGACATGTGATGAGGTCGAAGGGACATGACTGGTATGGGCCACTGTCGGACCATACCGGTTCTCTTGATTGGCACCGCCCTGCCTCTGGCTCGCCGTGAGATTTGCCCCCTCGCCACTTCACTGAAGCATCGTTGGTGAGGGATCTACTATGACGTCGAGTGCCACGCTTGTCGGGGGACAGGGACAGGAGGCATCGGTGCCTCCCCCGGCAAGGGTTAGTCGCACCCAGGCCCGTGAAGAGACGTAGTGCAACAATTATGGATATATCGGCCACTTCCGGTCTGAGAGCATGGCTCCACCCCATTGCCCCGCCACTCTTGCCTATTTGGGGTGTGGGGTGGCTGGCGGTAGCTTCTACTACGTGGATGCGATCTTAGAGGACCTGCCCGTCAGGCCACAGCTAGCAACGATCTCCGTCGTTCCGGGTCAGGTGCCACTGCTACTTCTTGAGCTTGCATTTAGTTTTTCCCTTGAAGAGGAAAGGGTGATGCCACAAAGTAGAGATAGTTATTTCCCTCAGTTAAGAACCAAGGTATCAATCTAGTAGGAAGAACACACAAGTCTCCAATAATTGCACTTGCACAAATAAACAAATACTTGCACCCAATGCAATAAAGGGGTTGTCAATCCCTTCACGGTACTTGCAAGGATAAGAACTGATGGTAATGGATATAAAAGATAAGTAAAAGTGCGGCATAAAATAAAAGTAAATAAATCACAGCAAGGCATTTTGTGTTTTTGATTTTGTAGATCCGAAAATAATATGATAAAAGATAGACCTGGGGGCCATAGTTTTCACTAGAGGCTTCTCTCTTGAAAGAAAGCATACAGTGGGTAAACAAATTACTGTTGAGCAATTGATAGAAAAGCACATAGTTATCGTGATATCCATGCAATGATCATGTATATAGGCATCACGTCCGAGACAAATAGACCGACTCTTGCCTACATCTACTATTATTACTCCACACATCGACCGCTATCCAGCATGCATCTAGTATATTAAGTTAACAAGAACGGAGTAACGCCTTAAGAAGGATGACTTGATGTAGCGGGATAGATCCAATCAAGATGAACAAAACCCATCTTTTTATCCTTAATGGCAACAATAAAATTACGTGTCATGTCCCTCTCTATCACTGGGATTGAGCACCGCAAGATTGAACCCATTGCAAAGCATCTCTCCCATTGCAAGAAAAATCAATCTAGCTGGCCAAACCAAATCAATAGATCATAGATAAATACTAATATAAATCATGCATAAAAGAGTTCAGAGAAGACTCAAATAATATTCATAGATAATCTGATCATAAACCAAAATTCATCGGATCTCAACAAAGATACCGCAAAAGAAGAGAGAGAAGAAGCCATCTCCCTACTAGCTATGGACCCGTAGGTCTGTGTTAAACTACTCATACATCATCGGTAGGGCAGCAAGGATGGTGTAGAAGCCCTCGGTGATCAAATCACCCTCTGAAAGAGTACTGAAAAAGGTCCCTAGATGGGATCTCACGAAGACAGAAACTTGCAGCGATGAAAAAGTATTTGTGGTGTGCCCTCTGGTCTTTGGGGAATACTTGTGTATTTATAGAAGAAGAATTAGGGTTAGAGGAGCCACGGGGGGCCAAGCTTGTCCCGCCTCGTGGCCCTTTTGGCCTCCTCCCGAAGCTTCTAGGGTGTCTTGTGGTCCAAGAAAAATCGTCACAAGTTTCATTCCATTTGGATTCCATTTGGTATTGATTTTCTGTAAAGACCAAAAACAAAGAAAAAACTGCAACTGGCACTAGGCACTGGGTTAATATGTTAGTCCCAAAAAATTATATAAAATAACATAATAATGCATATAAACAATCCAAGATTGATAATATAATAGCATGGAACAATCAATAGATATGTTGGAGACGTATCAAGCACGCCAAGCTTAATTCCTGCTCGTCTTCAAGTAGGTAAATGATAAAAACAGAATTTTTGATGTGGAATGCTACCTAACTTGTTAATCATGTAATCTTTCTTTATGTGGCATGAATATTCAGATCCATAAGATTCAAAACAAAAGTTTAATATTGACATAAAAACAATAATACTTCAAGCATACTAAGGGGTGTGTATCCAACTTGCTTGCTCATGAATACCTCGGGCATTTGAGGAAGCCCATCATTGGAATATACGAGCCAAGTTCTATAATGAAAAATTCCCACTAGTAGTATATGAAAGTGAAAAAAATAAGAGACTCTCTATCATGAAGAACATGGTGCTACTTTGAAGCACAAGTGTGGAAAAGGATAGTAACATTGTCCCTTATCTCTTTTTCTCTCATATGTTTTCCTTTTTTTTCTCTTTATTATTGTTTCTCTTTTGTTGGGCACCTTGGCCTATTTATTTTCTTGGGCTCATTTGGCCTCTCTTTTTTCACCCGGAGTCTCATCTCGACTTGTGGGGGAATCGCAATCTCCATCATCCTTTTCTCACATGGGATGATGCTCTAATAATGATGATCATTGATATGTCTCCAACTTATCTATAATTTTTGATTGTTCCATGCTATTATAATATCTATTTTCGATGTTTTATATGCATCAATATGCTATTTTATATTATTTTTGGGACTAACCTATTAACCTAGAGCCAGTGCCAGTTTCTGTTTTTCCCTTGTTTTTTAGTTTTACAGAAAAAGAATATCAAATGGAGTCCAAACGGAATAAAACTTTACAATGATTTTTCTTGGACCAGAAGACATCCACAGAGCTTGGAGAGGGGGCAGAAGATGGCTGAGGAGGCCACAAGCCCCCCAGGCGCGCCCAAGGGGGGCGCTCCGAGGGCTTGTAGGCCCCTCGGGTGTCCTTCGACCCTAATTCTTGCACTATAAATTCCCAAATATTCTCAAACCAACAGAAGTGTCCACCAAAATACTTTTCACCACCGCAAGCCTCTGCCCCTATGAGATCCCATCTTGGGGCCTTTCCTGCACCCTACCGGAGGGGGATTCAATCATGCAGGGCATCTACATCAACCTTACTGCCCATTTGATGAAGCATGAGTAGTTTACCACAAACCTATAGGTCCATAGCTAGTAGCTAGATGGCTTCTTCTCTCTCTTTCATCTTCAATACTATTTTCTCCTTGATGTTCTTGGAGTTCTATCCTATGTAATATTCTTTTGCGGTGTGTTTGTGAAGATCCAATGAATTGTGGACTTATGATCAGATTATCTATGAATATTATTTGAGTCTTTTCTACACTCTTTTATGCATAATTAAATATCTTTATATTTCTCTTCAAATTATCGGTTTGGTTTGCCAACTAGATTGGTTCTTCTTTGTGATGCCCGGATAATTAAGCTACAGTAGTCCACTGTTAATGATGCCATGTCACCACGGTTACTCTTGCTAAACCTCACTTGTTTCAAACACAGGTCAAATTCAAATTCTGAAAACAAGTCAAATTCTTATTTCTTGAAACTATCAAGTAAAAATGTTCGATGGGTTGAAAATATTCGCTAACTAATTGTCATGAATGATTCAACTTCATTTGAGATATTTAATTTCCCTTGGAAATTAAAATAGTTCCAAATCAGCTTTTTCTTATACTTTTCCATTTGTGAAAAATCCAAATCAATTCAAACTCCTCCCAAACTTTTTGTGGTAGTGCCAAATATTGTAATGTATTTATGTGGCCAAGTTCCACATTTTTACAAAGACCAATTGGCAGCTCAACATATTGCAAACATATTCGGCAATAGAGTAAAAATTAAAATAAAAAGAAAAGGCCTAACTACTATGTGTTAATGGGCTCTAGTGCCATTATGCACTTTGGCCCGTCTAACAACATTGGCCCAGCCCACCTCCCCGTCATCCCTAACCTCCTGTTCACCGCATCGTTGTGGAGCTCACACGCACGTACACGCCTCGGATCTCCACGTGTTATCCATCCATCGCCTCCTCGCACATATATAGGCTCCCCCGAGACCCCTGGTGAAACCCTAGCTGCCCAATCGCTCTCCCTCTCATTCGTTCTCTTGATTGTTTGACGCCGAGCGCTGCTACTACCATGGCCATCATCATCGCGCGGCCATTGACCTCCCCGCTGGCTAGGAATGCACCAGGAGCATGGCCATCGTCTTCTGCTTCCTCTTCGTCAACGACCTCGAGCCCGAAGCCCCTGCATCGCCCTTGACGCCGCCCTCTTCTTCCTCGAGTCGTCGGCAAATCTCGACGATTCCGGCGAGCCTGCAGCTACTAAGCCGTCACCGGACCCCCCTTGTGCCTCCCCGGTGAGCTTCTCCTCCGAATCCCCCTCACCCTGGTCTCGGATCCCTCATCGCAGTCGCCTGTATGAGCAGGTGGCCGCCATGGCCGTAGTTTAGTGTCTGCGTACGTGCTCCTGCAGTTCCTTGTGATGCTACTGCCGTTGCTACTTGCCCTGCGTGATGCTGCTGTTGTTGCTCTTTCTGCCACTGGTCGCGGCGCTCCGCCACGTTAGCCGGCCGGAAATCAACTCCCGCGACCGGCCACGGGCTCCCTGCGCCTTCCTTGCCGTGGCCTCGCCCCCAGCCTTCCTCTCCCGCTGCTTGACCAGCCACGCCCCGGCGCACGCTGCCCGCGCATGGCCGTGCCCCCGCTCCACCTCTGACCAGGCCGCCCCCGTGCGCACGTGCTGCCGCTAGCCGTTGCGGCCGGCTGCTGCTAGCCTGCTACTGTTGGCCATGGACGTGGCCATGGCCGAGCGGCCGTGTGTGTGTGTGTGCGTGTTGTGCGTGCAGTGTGTGTGCGTGATGTGTGTGTGTGGTGCATGTGTGCTCTGAGTGTGTGGCCACGCCCACCTCCGGCCTCTCCCGCCTTCGGTCGGCCTCGCCACGCCGCCGTTGTTGCTCCTTGTTGCTGCTCTGCCCGCTGCGCTCAGCTGCTGCTCCCCTGCTACAGTAGCATTCAGTTACTGTAGCAGTAGCCAGCTTTGCAACTATTGCACTGAGTAGCCCTCTTGACAGCCTCAAAACAGCAAATAAACAAAGCTTAACATAGCTAAAATAAATATGTGTGGGTAGTACACTTGACAAGGTTCAAAACATCCCATTGCACCAAATTCAAATAAGGCACGGTTTAAATCCAGTGAAAATCACAAAAATCCTATGTTCGTATATTTTAACAGTTTCTAGAATCAACAACAAGTGGCACTTTTCAAGCAAAGTTTTGTTTAAGCAAATGAACACTAAAAGTGATGCAATTGATACCATCTTGTAGATCACAGGGAAATGGTCAATATTGATATAAGGTACTAATCCATAGGATGGGCAGAACCATAGTTGTAGCCTTTGGAAATCAGCTAAATGAACTTTAAAAACTGAACAATTCTCAGACTTGGCCAATTTTCAGGAATTCCAAATAGTTGTTTAATTCTTCGAAAATTCGTAGAAATTCATCCGTAACTCGGATGAAAAAGTTTTATACATGAAAGTTGCTCAGAATGACGAGACGAATCCGAATACGCGGTCCGTTCATCTGTCACATGCCCCTAGCATGCTAAACGTGGAACATTCCCCCTTCGGTCATCTGTCTGACACAGGTCGGGAACCGGGAAAGCATTCCCGGTTGTTTTCCCCCCTTCACCTATTTTTTGTGTAGCACTACATTAGGTCAACCCTAGTTCTGCTTTTGTCATGTTATGCTTAGTGGCACCTTTGTTGCTCTGTATTTATTGTTTCTTCCCCCTCTTCTCTCCGGTAGACACGGAGGCCGATGATGCCCCTATGATCGACTACGTCGACGACGACCCTTCTTCCCTTTCAACAGAGCTTCCAGGCAAGCCCCCCTTTGATCATCCCGATATCGCCCATTCTCTTCTATCATGCTTGCATTAGATTTTGCTACTGTTAATTTTCTCTCCTATTCTGATGCATAGCCTGCTTTTGTAACCTGCTTATTGTTACCTTACCTGCTTATCCTAAACTGCTTAGTATAGGTTGGTTAGTGATCCATCAGTGACCCCCACCTTGTCCTTGTTGCCCCTGCTTCATCATTGAAGATCCGATCAACGGGATCGAAGACCAGGCCCCGGCACCGCACCTCACTTTCCCCTTAGTTGCTCGACACTACTGGGTTACTATCGAGTGCCGAGGGTGAGACCTCTACAGCACTTCTGATGTTAACCATTTAGTGTAGCTATTCGGTCGTGGTCATCGAGGGTGATTTCCTCTTTAACCACTTCCGATACGACTCTGTCGTGCAACCCCTCAAGTGTGAACCTCGAGGGTGGTCCCTCTTACGTTCACCTTGATGATTACATTGAGTGGAGTTCACCGAGGGTGATTCCTCGGGTTTTCCCCTTGATGTTTAGACACACAGTTACTATCATTACTATGACTTTACGCTAAACCATGTTACTAAAGACGGGTCGACCCTGAGGGGTACCCGCGCAAGCATAATTGCGAGTGATGTGGAGTCGGGTTGACCTGGAAGGTGCCCGTGAGATAATTACGAGGCGTGGTCAGGCATTCTTAGCCCTTGCCGCAAGTCCTCGAGACGGGGCAACGGGGTCACATCTTTTGTGAGTCTCTTCTTGTTACCGCGGGTTCCTAATCCACTACGATTTGGATATTTGATCCGAGGGACCTCTGGCCTGATAGCACTAACCATCACGTGGGCATAGTATGGGTGTTCTGTGTCGTATACATCAGCCGAAGCTTAATAGCCGTCAGTGACTGAGCGGCGCACGCTGGGTTGGACTGCATAAGCACCTGCCTTTTTGGAGGAGGTAGCTAGGTCTGCTCACCGGCCGCCCACGCAACGTGCAGGAGTTCCCGGGGAGATGGCCCGTGACCCCTGGGGGCATAGTGATGTAGGGCGGAACCCTAGGGGCTGATCTTTCACGTTTGGAGTGGATCCTACGGGGAAACACGAAGAATGCACGGAAAACACAAAGGGGAAACACGGGGAGGAACGAGAGAATCACTCAACCGACAAGTATCGATCACACAAGGGCTAGATCACCGAACACATGAGGTAGCACAAGATTCAAAATCAACAAAGGAAAGATACAAAGGTAGCCATTCTTCTCCGTGAGGAGGTCTTGATTGTCTTCCCTTGAAGGGGTCTTGAATCCGCTTGGGGGATCTTCTCCGAAGAGGTCGTGAGCTCCAAGGAGAAGTAACCAAGTGGATGAGCAAGGCTCTCACACAAAATATGAGCTAAACCAATGCTAACCCTAACTAGGAGGAGGTGGGGGAGTATATATAGTGTTAGCCCACGAAGGGGTAAGTGAGAGGGGGATACATGGGCCCTTGGCCCGTTCTCTGCGCACAGGCAGGTGCCGGATGTCCGGGCTGGGGCCGGATGTCCGGTGGCTCACAAAGAGCCGGATGTCCGGGCCTCGGCCGGATGTCCGGGATGGAGTGGCCGATTCTTCTGCTCTCTGGATGGCGTGCGCTAGATTTCCAGGCAGGGGCCGGATGTCCAGCCCGTCGCAGGGCGCCGGACGTCCGGGGGTCGGCCGGATGTCCGGCCGCTATAGAGTCACGTGGCTTCTGTCTCTCTCTGGTCTTCTTGTTGGTGGCGCCGGATGTCCGGGCTCCTGCCGGATGTCCGGTCGCTGTAGCTGCTGGCACTTCTTCCTTCTCCTTCCTTTGCTTCCGCGCACGCTTGGCCTTGGTCCTTGGGTTCTCCATGGTCTCCTCGGGTGTACCTGAGTATGCACAAGGTCCGCGCTTGAAGTAGCAACCATGTCTCACGCGAATGGAAAGGGGAAGCATTTAGGAATGGGTTCACCTTGTGTCCAATGGCGCATAGTCGAGGTCTCATCTTATGTATCCTTGGGGCTTGGGGAGTAGTCGGAGTGTACATGGGGATGAACCTGGGATGCTCCGCATCACATAGGTTTAGTTCGTGTGCTGACCTCTCTATTAAGCCTAGGTCGGCTTGCGGCGTATTGTTTGGCCGAGGTCGGGCATGACCCAGGAAAGTGTGTCCGGCCGGAGTTAATTGAGCATGGTGGGTAAGTTGGTGCACCCCTGCAGGGAAGAAAACATCTATAGATAGCCTGTCCTACGATAACGGACACTTGGAGTTGTATCCCGATCGATACAACTAGAACTGGATACTTGTGATGAGAAATGGATTGTGACGAGAAATGGATAGTACGGCTCTGGGATTTCGTTCACGCAGGGAGTCGAGAAAGGATCTCTGGCCGAGGTTGATAACTGATGAGGACATCAATACCATTGTTACACCCACAGCCCCTACTGCTATACATACTGGACCAATTACTAGAGCTCGCGCACACCAACTAAATTACCAGGTACTTCATTTCTTGGTAATGATTCTAATGTTCATGAGAATATGATGCTGCCTAAATTGGATACATTTGTTTTGCTTACAAATGAAGGGCCTAGCTTGGAGAAGAATGAACATTGGAGCAAGAACAAGCATGGAGATGATGGCATGCGCAAGGGGAACAAGAACGGAGTTACAAGTGATGATTTCAAGTCTTTGAAGCCACCATAACGAGTGCATGAAGCCTTGGACGAAATATACAAGATGTTACTTCATAAATTTCGTCCAGAGGCTATTATAGGTGCTGCGTCACCTTTTTATTGGGCCAGGCCCATGTAATTTCGAAATACATAAGTATAGGCTATTTTTAGAGTCCGTATGTGTGGGGAAACAAGAGATAGGGTTGATTTCGGACCCCTCCACCAAGGGCCACGAAATTCCCCCTCTCTTCCTCCATATATACAGCCCTTAGGGCACCGTTTAGACTTTGGGATTTGTTTAGATTAAAGTTCGCCATAGCTGCAACTTCGCGTACTTCGTTTGTGTTCAACGACCAGACAAAGGCATCACAGAACCCCACCTTGATCCATAAAGCTTTCATATTATATTCTCAATATCCAAATTGCAATCTCAGTTTCTTGCTTGTTCTTCATTTGCCCGCAGGAAACAGACCCTCGTGGTCAGGTTGATTGTGCCCCAGCGTGGTCAATAACCTCTCGGAGTTGGTTTAGCGATTGCTAAGGCGCGACGTCCTCGCACGTTCGTAGTCGGATCGTCAAAGTCGACTTCCCCCAAAGCGATATCCATCATCTCATCGAAAGACGGGACACCTTGGCCTCTATCAAGTGGTATCAGATTTCCAGGTTGCTCGGTGAGATTTTACAGTTTTTCGTAGTTTAGATCGAGTCTTTTCTTCATACCTATAGTCCACGAAAAAGCCACAAAAAAATTAGGGTTAGTTCATCATATCCGAACCAGTCTGAGCCATTGCATAATATTTTCTGTATTTGCATTGTTGAATTTGCGGTTGCATCGTCGTGTCTAGTTGCTGGTCTTAGTGTCTAGTCCTTTAGAGTTTCGAGTTCTGTTCACAAGTTGTCACGCCGCCGCCGCATCATCATCATCACCGCTGCCATATACCACCATCTGATCACCGCTGCCATATACCACCATCGTCATCACCGCTGCCATATACCACCATCGTCATCACCGCTGCCATCTACCACCATCGACATCACTACAGCCATATACCACATATCCACCTCCATCATGCCAATCCGAGTCCATCTGCAACATATATCTGCCACCAGTCCGAGTTCCACCAGATTCATCTCCGCCACCAGTCCGAGTTCCACCAGATTAATCTCCGCCACCAGTCCTAGTCCGAGTCCAGTATTTGTTGCTTTGTTTTCGACTTCCAGATCACGCCATACCCCGAGTCGTGATAGAGAAGGACTCCCGAACTTTCGTGTTACCCGCAGTAGAAAAATAGCTCCAGTTTCAAAAAAAACTAAGTCTGGAAAATTCTGGCTAGGCAGTTTCTAGACCATTTGTAGACTTTTTCGAAAAAAATTGTTGCGGAGCAAAAAAAAGAGAAAAAAAGTGCAAAAAAAAAGAGAGAAAAAATTCAGAGTGTGCTCCTCCCTTGTTTACGTGCAACGCCATGATTTTGTTAGTGTTCTAGGCTCGCGTCTCTAGCACAGTCTAAGCTAGGACCAGCACAGTACCGTCGTTGAGCGTTTATTCAACTTTGCATCTCTGAGTTGATTATTGCTGACCCTTTTTGCTACCATATTATAAGCCTTCCCAGCTCCACATACATCTACGTCGTGCGTTTGATTCTCCCTGGTAATCGCTCTATCCAAGCTTTGAGAGTTTTGACTACAACGGTTGCCGATCACCACCTGCTGCTGGGTAAGAACTGGTAAGAATTTGAGATTCGCTTGAAGGATTTGTGACACACCACCACCACCACCAGTTCGTAGTAGTCTGTAGAATCATATTATTTTGTGTTTCTATTGCTGCTAACCATGCCAGGATCACAAGCCGATGAGACTGATTGGGAGAACCAGACGAACAAACAGCTACATGATAAATTTCAGCAAATGATGAGTGGACAGGTGCAAGATGTGTTAAACAGATTTGACGAGGCCATGGAGAAGATAGATGGCATTGAGAAGACGTTCGAAACAAAGCTTGATAGCAAGTTTAATGAATTGCTCGCGCATTTTCCACAACCACCACCGGCTGCACCTATCGCACCTCTGCAACAACAACAACAACGCCTCCTTCCGAATCAGTATGGACGAGCAAAGCGTGTTCCTATTGAGGATGGCCAAACTTCTGGTGTTGTTGTTCCTGTTGTTGATGCTTCTTTGGCTCGTGCTACTGCTACTGCTGGTACCCAGGAGGATGATGAGTATGCGGGCGATTATGAGGATGAGGTTGATCAAAATTAGAACTACGTGCAGCCACCAGCACCACCACCAGCAGGTCGACCTCAGGTATATATTCGTAATGGTAGGCCTGCACCACCACCTCAGGTACGAGATGATGTCCATATTCCTGAACTGAAATTGAACATTCCACCATTTGAGGGTAGATATGTTCCTGATATATATCTTACTTGGGAGTAAGAAACTGAACAACGTTTTACATGTTTACAATATCCCGAGGAGAGACGGGTTGCTGCTGCTGTTTGTGCTTTCACTAGTTTTGCATGTGTATGGTGGTCTGAACATTGTAGATTATATCCTATTCCAGCAACTTGGGCTGCTTTGAAAACTGCTATCCGTACTCGTTGGGTTCCACCATATTATCAATGTGAATTGCTACAAAAATTGCAGCGTTTAAGACAAGGAAAAAATTCTGTAGAAGAATATTATCATGAATAATAAACTGGCATGATTAGATGTGGTATTGTTGAGGAGAATGAAGCTATGCTTGCACGTTTTACGGGTGGATTAAATAGAGAGATTCAGACCATTCTAGAGTATAAGGAGTATACTAATATCACTCGTTTATTCCATCTTGCTTGTAAAGCTGAACGTGAAGTGCAGGATCGACAAGCAATGGCGCGCACTAACTTTTCTGCAGGTCGACCTTCCTCATGGACACCGCGTGCATCTTCTACTTCCACTGCACCAGCAACTCCATCAGGTGCCATCTCCAGCCGTGATACAAGAAAGCAGGCACAACCACCATCATCTGCCAAGAGCGCACCTGTCGGGCCTGCACAGAGCTCTTCTTCTTCCATGGGATCAACAGGGCACACAAGTGATATTATTTGTCGCCATAGTAAGGGAAGAGGTCATTATGCGCGAGAATGCAAATCTCAGTGTGTGATGATTGCTACTGAGGATGGTGGGTATGAGTCCGCTAGTGACTATGATGAGGAGACTTTGGCTCTTATTACACGTGAAGAACATGGTGGAGATGATTCTGATCATGAGACGCAATACATGGCTCCTGAAGATGCTGACAAGTATGAATGTTTAGTTGCTCAACGTGTTTTGAGTGTGCAGGTCACACAAGCTGAGCAAAATCAGAGGCACAATTTGTTCCATACCAAGGGAGTTGTGAAGGAACGTTCTGTGCGCGTCATCATAGACGGAGGGAGCTGCAACAACTTGGATAGGATGGAGATGGTGGAGAAGCTTTCTCTCACCACAAGACCACATCCACATCCTTACTACATCCAATGGTTCAACAACAGCGGCAAGGTTAAGGTAACACGTATTGTTCGTGTGCATTTTAGTATCTCTACATATGCTGATTATGTTGATTGTGATGTGGTACATATGCAAGCATGTTCCTTATTACTTGGTAGACCATGGCAATTTGATAAAAATTATGTACACCATGGTAGAAACAATCACTATACTCTTGTTCATAAGGATAAAAATATTACTTTGCTTCCTATGACTCCTGATTCCATTTTGAAAGATGATATTAATAGAGCTAATAAAGCAAAACAGGAGAAGAGTAAGAGTGAAAATCAGATTGTGGCAAAAGAATTTGAGCAACAAATGAAGCCTAATAATAAACCATCTAGTGTTGCTTTTGAAATTAAATTGAAAAGTGCATGTTTATTTGCCTCCAAATCTGATATTGATGAGCTATATTTCAGCAAATCTGTTTGCTATGCTTTTGTGTGCAAAGAGGCATTATTTTCATTAGAGGACGTGCCTTCCTCTTTGCCTCCTGCTGTCACTAACATTTTGCAGGAGTTCGCTGACGTCTTTCCACAAGACGTGCCACCGGGATTACCACCTATTCGAGGGCTTGAGCATCAGATTGACTTAATTCCCGGTGCTTCACTGCCAAACCGTGCACCATACCATACCAATCCAGAGGAGACGAAGGAGATTATGCGTCAAGTACATGAGCTTCTCGACAAAGGTTATATACGCGAATCCCTTAGTCCTTGTGATGTTCCTATTATTCTAGTGCCGAAAAAGGATGGTACATCACGTATGTGTGTTGATTGTAGAGGCATTAATAATATTACTATTCATTATCGTCATCCTATTCCTAGGCTAGATGATATGCTTGATGAATTGAGTGGCTCTAAAATATTCTCCAAAGTTGATTTGCATAGTGGATACCATCAAATTCATATGAAATTGGGAGATGAATGGAAAACAGCATTTAAAACTAAGTTTGGATTATATGAGTGGTTAGTCATGCCTTTTGGGTTAACTAATGCACCTAGTACTTTCATGAGATTAATGAACGAAGTTTTACGTGCTTTCATTGGACGATTTGTGGTAGTTTACTTTGATGACATATTGATTTATAGCAGATCTTTGGAAGAACATTTGGAACATTTACGTGCTGTTTTTATTACTCTACGTGATGCACGTTTGTTTGGTAACCTTGGGAAGTGCACCTTTTGCACCGACCGAGTATCTTTTCTTGGCTATGTTGTTACTCCACAGGGAATTGAAGTTGATAAAGCCAAGATTGAAGCTATTGAGAGTTGGGCGCAGCCCAAAACGGTCACACAAGTGAGGAGTTTTCTTGGCCTCGCTGGATTCTATAGGCGTTTTGTGAGAGATTTCAGCACCATTGCTGCACCTCTCAATGAGCTTACAAAGAAAGATGTGCCTTTTCTATGGGGTACCGCACAGGAAGAAGCCTTCACGGTATTGAAAGATAAGTTGACACATGCTCCTTTACTCCAACTTCCTGATTTTAATAAAACTTTTGAGCTTGAATGTGATGCTAGTGGAATTGGATTAGGAGGTGTGTTATTACAAGATGGCAAACAGGTTGCATACTTTTCTGAAAAATTGAGTGGGCCTAGTCTGAATTATTCTACTTATGATAAAGAATTATATGCGCTTGTTCGGACTTTAGAAACATGGCAACATTATTTATGGCCCAAAGAATTTGTTATACATTCTAATCATGAATCTTTGAAACATATTAAAAAGTCAAGCTAAACTGAATCGTAGACACGCTAAATGGGTTGAATTCATTGAGACTTTCCCTTATGTCATTAAACACAAGAAGGGAAAAGAAAATGTTATTGCTAATGCATTGTCTCGTCGCTATACTATGCTTCAACTTGACTTCAAAATATTTGGTTTGGAGACCATCAAAGATCAATATGTGCATGATGCTGATTTTAAAGATGTAATGCAGAATTGTAAAGAAGGAAGAATGTGGAACAAGTTTGTCGTTAACGATGGATTTGTGTTTCGTGCTAACAAGCTATGCATTCCAGCTAGCTCCGTTCGTCTTTTGTTGTTGCAGGAGGCGCATGGAGGAGGATTAATGGGACACTTTGGCATGAAGAAGATGGAGGACGTACTTGCTATACATTTCTTTTGGCCAAAGATGAGACGGGATGTTGAGCGTTTTATTGCTCGCTGCACTACATGTCAAAAAGCTAAGTCACGACTCAATCCTCATGGTTTATATATGCCTTTTCCTTTACCAAGTGTTCCTTGGGAGGATATATCTATGGACTTTGTTTTAGGTTTACCTCGAACAAAGAAGGGGAGGGATAGCATATTTGTTGTCGTGGGTAGATTCTCTAAAATGGCACACTTTATACCATGTCATAAAAGCGATGATGCTGTTAATGTTGCTGATTTGTTCTTTCGTGAAATTATTCTCTTGCATCGTGTGCCAAATACTATTGTTTCAGATCGTGATACTAAATTTCTTAGCCACTTTTGAAGATGTTTATGGGCTAAGTTGGGGACTAAACTGCTTTTTAGTACTACTTGTCACCCCCAAACTGATGGACAAACTGAAGTAGTCAATAGAACATTGTCTACTATGCTTAGGGTTGTTTTGAAGAGTAATAAGAAAATGTGGGAGGAATGCTTGCCTCATATTGAATTTGCTTATAATCGTTCATTGCATACTACTACTAAGATGTGCCCTTTTGAAGTTGTGTATGGTTTCCTACCTCATGCACCTATTGATTTGTTGCCTCTTCCATCTTCGGAGAAGGTTAATTTTGATGCTAAACAACGTGCTGAATTGATTTTAAAAATGCATGAGTTAACTAAGGAAAACATTGATCGTATGAATGCCAAATATAAACTTGCTGGAGATAAGGGTAGAAAACATGTTGTGTTTGCACCAGGAGATCTTGTTTGGTTACATTTGCGTAAGGATAGATTTCCTAATTTGCGCAAATCAAAGCTCATGCCACGTGCTGATGGTCCCTCTAAGGTATTAGAGAAAATAAATGATAATGCATATAAACTTGAGCTGCCTGCAAATTTTGGGGCTAGTCCCACTTTTAACATTGCAGATTTGAAGCCTTATTTGGGTGAGGAAGATGAGCTTCTGTCGAGGACGACTTCATTTCAAGAAGGGGAGGATGATGAGGACATCAATACCATTGTTACACCCACAGCCCCTGCTGCTATACATACTGGACCAATTACTAGAGCTCGCACGCCAACTAAATTACCAGGTACTTTTGTTTCTTGGTAATGATTCTAATGTTCATGAGAATATGATGCTGCCTAAATTGGATACATTTGTTTTGCTTACAAATGAAGGGCCTAGCTTGGAGAAGGATGAACATTGGAGAAAGAACAAGCATGGAGATGATGGCATGCGCAAGGGGAACAAGAACGGAGTTACAAGTGATGATTTCAGGTCTTTGAAGCCACCATAATGAGTGCATGAAGCCTTGGACGAAATATACAAGATGTTACTTCATAAATTTCGTCCAGAGGCTATTATAGGTGTTGCGTCACCTTTTTATTGGGCCAGGCCCATGTAATTTCGAAATACATAAGTATAGGCTATTTTTAGAGTCCGTATGTGTGGGGAAACAAGAGATAGGGTTGATTTCGGACCCCTCCACCAAGGGCCACGAAATTCCCCCTCTCTTCCTCCATATATACAGCCCTCAGGGCACCGTTTAGACTTTGGGTTTTGTTTAGATTAAAGTTTGCCATAGCTGCAACTTCGCGTACTTCGTTTGTGTTCAACGACCAGACAAATGCATCACAGAACCCCACCTTGAGCAATAAGGCTTTCATCTTATATTCGCAATATCCAGATTGCAATCTCAGTTTCTTGCTTGTTCTTCGTTTGCCCGCAGGAAACAGACCCTCGTGGTCAGGTTGATCGTGCTCCGGCGTGGTCAATAACCTCTCGGAGTTGGTTTAGCGATTGCTAAGGCGCGACGTCCTCGCACGTTCGTAGTCGGATCGTCAAAGTCGACTTCCCCCAAAGCGATATCCATCATCTCATCGAAAGACGGGACACCTAATGAGGACATCAATACCATTGTTACACCCACAGCCCCTGCTGCTATACATATTGGACCAATTAATAGAGCTCACGCACGCCAGCTAAATTACCAGGTACTTTCGTTTCTTGGTAATGATTCTAATGTTCATGAGAATATGATGCTGCCTAAATTGGATACATTTATTTTGCTTACAAATGAAGGGCCTGGCTTGGAGAAGGATGAACATTGGAGCAAGAGAAAGCATGGAGATGATGGCATGCGCAAGGGGAACAAGAACGGAGTTACGAGTGATTATTTCAGGTCTTTGAAGCCACCATAACGAGTGCATGAAGCCTTGGACGAAATATACAAGATGCCACTTCATAAATTTCGTCCAGAGGCTATTATAGGTGCTGCGTCACCTTTTTATTGGGCCAGGCCCATGTAATTTCGAAATACATTAGTATAGGCTATTTTTAGAGTCCGTATGTGTGGGGAAACAAGAGATAGGGTTGATTTCGGACCCCTCCACCAAGTGCCAGGAAATTCCCCCTCTCTTCCTCCATATATACAGCCCTTAGGGCACCGTTTAGACTTTGGGTTTTCTTTAGATTAAAGTTCGTCATAGCTGCAACTTCGCGTACTTCGTTTGTGTTCAACGACCAGACAAAGGCGTCACAGAACCCCACCTTGATCAATAAAGCTTTCATCTTATATTCGCAATATCCAGATTGCAATCTCAGTTTCTTGCTTGTTCTTCGTTTGCCTGCAGGAAACAGACCTTCATGGTCAGGTTGACCGTGCTCCAGCGTGGTCAATAACCTCTCGAAGTTGGTTTAGCGATTGCTAAGGCGCGATGTCCTCGCACGTTCGTAGTCGGATCGTCAAAGTCGACTTCCACCAAAGCGATATCCATCATCTCATCGAAAGACAGGACACCTTTGCCTCTATCATGTGGTATCAGATTTCCAGGTTGCTCGGTGAGATTTTACAGTTTTTCGTAGTTTAGATCGAGTCTTTTCTTCATACCTATAGTCCACGAAAAAGCCACAAAAAAATTAGGGTTAGTTCATCATATCCGAACCAGTCTGAGCCATTGCATAATCTTTTCTGTATCTGCGTTGTTGAATTTGCGGTTGCATCTTCGTGTCTAGTTGCTGGTCTTAGTGTCTAGTCCTTTAGAGTTTCGAGTTCTGTTCACAAGTTGTCACGCCGCAGCCGCATCATCATCATCACCGCTGCCATATACCACCATCGTCATTACCGCTGCCATATACCACCATCGTCATCACCGCTGCCATATACCACCATCGTCATCACCGCTGCCATCTACCACCATCGACATCACCGCAGCCATATACCACATATCCTCCTCCATCACGCCAATCCGAGTCCACCTGCAACATATATCTGCCACCAGTCCGAGTTCCATCAGATTCATCTCCGCCACCAGTCCGAGTTCCACCAGATTCATCTCCGCCACCAGTCCTAGTCCGAGTCCAGTATTTGTTGCTTTGTTTTTGACTTCCAGATCACGCCATACTCCGAGTCGTGATAGGGAAGGACTCCCGAACTTTCGTGTTACTCTGGAAAATTCTGGCTAGGCAGTTTCTAGACCATTTGTAGACTTTTTTGAAAAAAAATTGTTGCGGAGCAAAAAAAAGAGAAAAAAAGTGCAAAAAAAAGAGAGAAAAAAATTCAGAGTGTGCTCCTCCCTTGTTTACGTGCAGTGCCCTGATTTTGTTAGTGTTCTAGGCTCGCGTCTCTAGCACAGTCTAGCCTAGGACCAGCACAGTACCGTCGTTGAGCGTTTATTCAACTTTGCATCTCTGAATTGATTATTGCTGACCCTTTTTGCTACCATCTAATAAGCCTTCCCAGCTCCACATACATCTACGTCGTGCGTTTGATTCTCCCTGGTAATCGCTCTATCCAAGCTTTGAGAGTTTTGAGTACAACGGTTGCCGATCACCACCTGCTGCTGGGTAAGAACTGGTAAGAATTTGAGATTCGCTTGAAGGATTTGTGACACACCACCACCACCACCGCTTCCTAGTAGTCTGTAGAATCATATTATTTTGTGTTTCTATTGCTGCTAACCATGTCAGGATCACAAGCTGATGAGACTGATTGGGAGAACCTGACGAACAAACAGCTACATGATAAATTTCAGCAAATGATGAGTGGACAGGTGCAAGATGTGCTAAACAGATTTGACGAGGCCATGGAGAAGATAGATGGCATTGAGAAGACGTTCGAAACAAAGCTTGATAGCAAGTTTAATGAATTGCTCGCGCGTTTTCCACAACCACTGCCGGCTGCACCTATCGCACCTCGGCAACAACAACAACAACGCCTCCTTCCGAATTAGTATGGACGAGCGAAGCGTGTTCCTATTGAGGATGGCCAAACTTCTGGTGCTGCTGTTCCTGTTGTTGATGCTTCTTTGGCTCGTGCTACTGCTGCTGCTGGTACCCAGGAGGATGATGAGTATGCGGGCGATTATGAGGATGAGGTTGATCAAAATCAGAACTACGTGCAGCCACCAGCACCACCACCAGCAGGTCGACCTCAGGTATATATTCGTAATGGTAGGCCTGCAACACCACCTCGGGTACGAGATGATGTCCATATTCCTAAACTGAAATTGAATATTCCACCATTTGAGGGTAGATATGTTCCTGATATATATCTTACTTGGGAGTTAGAAACTGAACAACACTTTACATGTTTAGAATATCCCGAGGGGAGACGGGTTGCTGCTGCTGTTTGTGCTTTCACTAGTTTTGCATGTGTATGGTGGTTTGAACATTGTTGATTATATCCTATTCCAGCTACTTGGGCTGCTTTGAAAACGGCTATGCGTACTCGTTGGGTTCCACCATATTATCAACGTGAATTGCTTCAAAAATTGTAGCGTTTAAGACAAGGAAAAAATTATGTAGAAGAATATTATCAGGAATTACAAACTGGCATGATTAGATGTGGTATTGTTGAGGAGAATGAAGCTATGCTTGCAAGTTTTCTGGGTGGATTAAATAGAGAGATTCAGACCATTCTAGACTATAAGGAGTATACTAATATCACTCATTTATTCCATCTTGCTTGTAAAGCTGAACGTGAAGTGCAGGATCGACAAGCATTGGCGCGAACTAACTTTTCTGCAGGCCGACCTTCATCATGGACACCGCGTGCATCTTCTACTTCAACTGCACCAGCACCTCAATCAGGTGCCTCCTCCAGTCGTGATACAAGAAAACAGGCACAACCACCATTATCTGCCAAGAGCGCACCTGCCGGGCCTGCAAAGAGTTCTTCTTCTTCCATGGCATCAACAGGGCACACAAGTGATATTATTTGTCATCGTTGTAAGGGAGGAGGTCATTATGCGAGAGAATGCAAATCTCAGCGTGTGATGATTGCTACCGAGGATGGTGGATATGAGTCCGCTAGTGACTATGATGAGGAGACTTTGGCTCTTATTACACGTGAAGAACATGGTGGAGATGATTCTGATCATGAGACGCAATACATGGCTCCTGAAGACGCTGACAGGTATGAATGTTTAGTTGCTCAACGTGTTTTGAGTGTGCAGCTCACACAAGCTGAGCAAAATCGGAGGCACAATTTGTTCCATACCAAGGGAGTTGTGAAGGAACGTTCTGTGTGCGTCATCATAGACGGAGGTAGCTGCAACAACTTGGCTAGCATGGAGATGGTGGAGAAGCTTTCTCTCACCACAAGACCACATCCACATCCTTGCTACATCCAATGGTTCAACAACAATGGCAAGGTTAAGGTAACATGTACTGTTCGTGTGCATTTTAGTATCTCTACATATGCTGATTATGTTGATTGTGATGTGGTACCTATGCAAGCATGTTCCTTATTACTTGGTAGACCATGGCAATTTGATAAAAATTCTGTACATCATGGTAGAAACAATCAGTATACTCTTGTTCATAAGGATAAAAATATTACTTTGCTTCCTATGACTCCTGATTCTATTTTGAAAGATGATATTAATAGAGCTAATAAAGCAAAACAGGAGAAGAATAAGAGTGAAAATCAGATTGTGGCAAAAGAATTTGAGCAACAAACGAAGTCTAATAATAAACCATATAGTGTTGCTTCTAAAATTAAATTGAAAAGTGCATGTTCATTTGCCACCAAATCTGATATTGATGAGCTAGATTTCAGCAAATCTGTTTGCTATGCTTTTGTGTGCAAAGAGGCATTATTTTCATTCAAGGACATGCCTTCCTCTTTGCCTCCTGCTGTCACTAACATTTTGCAGGAGTTCGCTGACGCCTTTCCACAAGACGTGCCACCGGGATTACCGCCTATTAGAGGGATTGAGCATCAGATTGACTTAATTCCCGGTGCTTCACTGCCAAACCGTGCACCATACCGTACCAATCCAGAGGAGAAGAAGGAGATTATGCATCAAGTACAAGAGCTTCTTGACAAAGGTTATATACGCGAATCCCTTAGTCCTTGTGTTGTTCCTATTATTCTAGTGCCGAAAAAGGATGGTACATCACGTATGTGTGTTGATTGTAGAGGCATTAATAATATTACTATTCGTTATCGTCATCCTATTCCTAGGCTAGATGATATGCTTGATGAATTGAGTGGCTCTACAATATTCTCCAAAGTTGATTTGCGTAGTGGATACCATCAAATTCGTATGAAATTGGGAGATGAATGGAGAACAACATTTAAAACTAAGTTTGGATTATATGAGTGGTTAGTCATGCCTTTTGGGTTAACTAATGCACCTAGTACTTTCATGAGATTAATGAACGAAGTTTTACGTGCTTTCATTGGACGATTTGTGGTAGTTTACTTTGATGACATATTGATTTATAGCAGATCTTTGGAAGAACATTTGGAACATTTACGTGCTGTTTTTATTGCTCTACGTGATGCACGTTTGTTTGGTAACCTTGGGAGGTGCACCTTTTGCACCGACCGAGTATCTTTTCTTGGCTATGTTGTTACTCCACAGGGAATTGAAGTTGATAAAGCCAAGATTGAAGCTATTGAGAGTTGGCCGCAGCCCAAAACGGTCACACAAGTGAGGAGTTTTCTTGGCCTCGCTGGATTCTATAGGCGTTTTGTGAGAGATTTCAGCACCATTGCTGCACCTCTCAATGAGCTTACAAAGAAAGATGTGCCTTTTCTTTGGGGTACCACACAGGAAGAAGCCTTCACGGTATTGAAAGATAAGTTGACACATGCTCCTTTACTCCAACTTCCTGATTTTAATAAGACTTTTGAGCTTGAATGTGATGCTAGTGGAATTGGATTAGGAGGTGTGTTATTACAAGATGGCAAACCTGTTGCATATTTTTTTGAAAAATTGAGTGGGCCTAGTCTGAATTATTGTACTTACGATAAAGAATTATATGCTCTTGTTCGGACTTTAGAAACATGGCAACATTATTTATGGCCCAAAGAATTTGTTATACATTCTGATCATGAATCTTTGAAACATATTAAAAGTCAAGCTAAACTGAATCGTAGACATGCTAAATGGGTTGAATTCATTGAGACTTTCCCTCATGTCATTAAACACAAGAAGGGAAAAGAAAATGTTATTCCTGATGCATTGTCTCGTCGCTATACTATGCTTTCACAACTTGACTTCAAAATATTTGGTTTGGAGACCATCAAAGATCAATATGGGCATGATGCTGATTTTAAAGATGTAATGCAGAATTGTAAAGAAGGAAGAATGTGGAACAAGTTCGTCGTTAACGATGGATTTATGTTTCGTGCTAACAAGCTATGCATTCCAGCTAGCTCTGTTCGTCTTTTGTTGTTGCAGGAGGCGCATGGAGGAGGATTAATGGGACACTTTGGCGTGAAGAAGACGGAGGACGTACTTGCTACACATTTCTTTTGGCCAAAGATGAGATGGGATGTTGAGCGTTTTATTGCTCGCTGCACTACATGTCAAAAAGCTAAGTCATGACTCAATCCTCATGGTTTATATATGCCTTTGCCTGTACCTAGTGTTCCTTGGGAGGATATATCTATGGACTTTGTTTTAGGTTTACCTGGAACAAAGAAGGGGAGGGATAGCATATTTGTTGTCGTGGATAGATTCTCGAAAATGGCACACTTTATACCATGTCATAAAAGCGATGATGCTGTTAATGTTGCTGATTTGTTCTTTCGTGAAATTATTCGCTTGCATGGTGTGCCAAATACTATTGTTTCAGATCGTGATACTAAATTTCTTAGCCACTTTTGGATATGTTTATGGGCTAAGTTGGGGACTAAACTGCTTTTTAGTACTACTTGTCACCCCCAAACTGATCGACAAACTGAAGTAGTCAATAGAACATTGTCTACTATGCTTAGGGCTGTTTTGAAGAATAATAAGAAAATGTGGGAGGAATGCTTGCCTCATATTGAATTTTCTTATAATTGTTCATTGCATTCTACTACTAAGACGTGCCCTTTTGAAATTGTGTATGGTTTCCTACCTCGTGCACCTATTGATTTGTTGCCTCTTCCATCTTCGGAGAAGGTTAATTTTGATGCTAAACAACGTGCTGAATTGGTTTTAAAAATGCATGAGTTAACTAAGGAAAACATTGAGCGTATGAATGCTAAATATAAACTTGCTGGAGATAAGGGTAGAAAACATGTTGTGTTTGCACCTGGAGATCTTGTTTGGTTACATTTGCGTAAAGATAGATTTCCTGATTTGCGCAAATCAAAGCTAATGCCACGTGCTGATGGTCCCTTTAAGGTGTTGGAGAAAATAAATGATAATGCATACAAACTTGAGCTGCCTGCAGATTTTGGGGTTAGTCCCACTTTTAACATTGCAGATTTGAAGCCTTATTTGGGTGAGGAAGATGAACTTCCGTCGAGGACGACTTCATTTCAAGAAGGGGAGGATGATGAGGACATCAATACCATTGTTACACCCACAGCCCCTGCTGCTATACATACTGGACCAATTACTAGAGCTCGTGCACGCCAACTAAATTACCAGGTACTTTCGTTTCTTGGTAATGATTCTAATGTTCATGAGAATATGATGCTGCCTAAATTGGATACATTTGTTTTGCTTACAAATGAAGGGCCTAGCTTGGAGAAGGATGAACATTGGAGCAAGAGAAGGCATGGAGATGATGGCATGTGCAAGGGGAACAAGAACGGAGTTACGAGTGATGATTTCAGGTCTTTGAAGCCACAATAACGAGTGCATGAAGCCTTGGACGAAATATACAAGATGCCACTTCATAAATTTCGTCCAGAGGCTATTATAGGTGTTGCGTCACCTTTTTATTGGGCCAGGCCCATGTAATTTCGAAATACATTAGTATAGGCTATTTTAGAGTCCGTATGTGTGGGGAAACAAGAGATAGGGTTGATTTCGGACCCCTACACCAAGGGCCACGAAATTCCCCCTCTCTTCCTCCATATATACAGCCCTTAGGGCACCGTTTAGACTTTGGGTTTTGTTTAGATTAAAAGTTCGCCATAGCTGCAACTTCACGTACTTCGTTTGTGTTCAACGACCAGACAAAGGCGTCACAGAACCCCACCTTGATCAATAAAGCTTTCATCTTATATTCGCAATATCCATATTGCAATCTCAGTTTCTTGCTTGTTCTTCGTTTGCTCGCAGGAAACAGACCCTCGTGGTCAGGTTGATCGTGCTCCGGCGTGGTCAATAAGCTCTCGGAGTTGGTTTAGCGATTGCTAAGGCGCGACGTCCTCGCACGTTCGTAGTCGGATCGTCAAAGTCGACTTCCACCAAAGCGATATCCATCATCTCATCGAAGGACGGGATACCTTTGCCTCTATCACTTTCTTTAGAATCTCCGGAACTATCAACATACCGCAAGGCCACAGCCATTTGTTCTTTGCAAGAGGCATCTCTGGACTCATCAACAAGCAAGCAAAACACATTATTCTAAACTTCTTTGAGAATAGATTGTACTATCACATGGGAAAAACCTTCAACAATATCTTTCTGGACTTGAGGAGCGGCTATAACAGCATTCTTTGCACCATATTTTCACATAGCCTTGCCAACAACTGGATCATGCTCAGCTAAGAAATCATGAACTTCCAAGAAATTACCTTTATTGTGCGAGTTCTTTGACTCATCATGGCCCCGGAAAGGCAACCCTTGCTTCAACAATAGTCTAGCCGTGTCAATTGCGGCATTCAGTCGAGTAAAATATGCAACCTTCGAAGCTTCACCTCGAAATTGCATAGCAACATCAATGTGTTCATCTCTTTTTAGCAGAGCGGTACATTTTTTCATTGCTTGATCATGGACACTACCTGGCTCGCCAACATGATCTTTTAGCCTTGATGGAATGCTCCAGGTATCCCAACCATTCAGAACAATTGCCTCATACCCAGCTTCTTTCTTGTGGCCACAATCCCTAAATAAGAAACAAAAAAAGCAATATGCTTTTTTCTTCTCTTTGCTGTATTCAAGCCAACTCTCATGATCATCAAACCATTCAGGATTGAACCTTCTCCTCTTAGTCCCAAAGTTTGAATATGGAAAATCGATATCTTTTGGCTCACAAGGTCCATTAAGCAAATACTTTCTTCTTACCAAGTCTTTCAAATTTGGATGATAATGTTCTATCAATTTCCTCTTGCCTGGATCATATTGAATCTCCTCCTCCCAATTCATGTCTTCTGGAGCATCTTATGATGGTGCCTTTCTTTTGAGAAGAAACTTGTCCATTGTCTGCATTTAACAAATAAAATTACAATAGAGAACAAAAATTGATCTACTAGCTACAAGTTAATACATACAATTGTTTGCAACTTATAAAAGCATTTTTGAAGAACGACACACAAATGGGGTACCAAGAAGAATGCGAATCAAGTATGACTAATTGACTACAATTAGGTAAAAATACTCAAAGTGATGTTGCTACTTCCCTAAGGCAATAATAAGGCCTAAAACAGAGGGGTCCGAGGAGGAAAAAATTTACGGCGCGCGGCGTAGTCGGCTAGTCGCGTCTCGCGTTGGAGGAGTTCGGCGTCCAGCGTCGTGCTGTTGATCGACGGCCTTCTGGTTGCCGGCGCCCGGCTGTCCGCTGCTGCACGAACGCCGGGCGCCCAGCCGCCAAGAAAAGATCACGAGAGATGAGAACACTCTAGGATTGGGATCTGGGGTCGCTGTTTTTTTTTCTCGAGTAGAAAACTGAAAAGTCACGATCACGTACTAGAAGACCGAACGCCCAGCCGTAGCCGTACCTGAATCCGCGAGTTGGGCTGCGAGAGCGTATGCGCGTGCCTCGGAGCTGGTGCGGCCTGGTTTCATTGGTTTCATGGGCCACCCTGATGCACACTCCATGGGCCACCCTGTTGCCTCGGGCCATATACCTTATAATTAGCACTAAATTTTCTTTTGGAACCTGTAGCCTGTGCTACAGGGTTTGCCCATTGGGCTCCACCCCTGTTGGGGATTCCCAAGGCACCCCAAGGTAATATGCATGGACAACCAAGCATATAAGGTTGGGGGTACCCCAGATGGCATCCCCTCTTTCGTCTTTGTTCCATCGGTAAATTTACTTGAGGATATAATTTTATTCACCACATGATATGTGTTTTGCTTCAAGCATCTTGTATGATATGAGTCTTTGCTTTTTAGTTTGCCACAATCATCCTTGTTGTACACACCTTTTGATAGGGACACACATGAATCATGAATTTATTAGAATACTCTATGTGCTTCACTTATATCTTTTGAGCTAGGCAGTTGGCTCTAGTGCGTCACTTATATCTTTTTAGAGCACGGCGGTGGCATTAATTTTATAGAAATTGTTGAACTCTCATGCTTCACTTATATTATTTTGAGGGTCTCTAAACAGCATGGTAATTTTCTTAGGTTATGAATTTAGTCCTAATATGATGGGCATCCAAGAGGCATATAATAAAAACTTTCATATAAAGAGCATTGAATACTATGAGAAGTTTGATTCCTCGCATTTGTTTTCAGATATAAATATGGTGATATTAGAGTCATGCTAGTGAGTAATTGTGGATTGCTAGAAATACTTGTGTTAAAGTTTGTGATTCCCGTAGCATGCAGGTATGGCGAACCGTTATGTGATGAAGTCGGAGCATGATTTATTTTTTTGATTGTCTTCCTTATGAGTGGCGGTCGGGGATGAGCGATGGTATTTTCCTACCAATCTATCCCCACGAAGCATGCGTGTAGTACTTTGTTTCGACAGCTAATAAATTTTTGCAATAAGTATGTGAGTTTTTTATGACTAATGTTGAGTCCATTGATTACACACACTCTCGCCCTTCCACCTTGGATTGCCTCTCTAGTACCGCGCAATTCTCGTCGGTGCATTAAACCCACCATATACCTTCCTCAAAACAGCCACCATACGTACCTATTATGGCATTTCCATAGGAATTCTGATATATATTGCCATGCAACTTCCACCTTTCCGTTTTATTATGACACGCACCATCATTGTCATATTGCTTTGCATGATCGTAAGATAGCTAGCATGTTGTTTTTATGTCTTGCCCATTTTTATGTCATTGCTATGCTAGATCATTGCACATCCCGGTACACTACTGGAGGAATTCATATAGAGTCATATTTTGTTCTAGAATCGAGTTGTAATAAAGTGTGATGATCATCATTATTAGAGCATTGTAGCATGTGAGGAAAGGATGATGGAAGCTATGATTCCCTCACAAGTTGGGATGAGTCTCTAGACTTTATAAAAAATAGAAGTGGCCAAAGAAGCCCAAATAAAATAAAAGAGGCCAAAGAATCCCAAACAAAAAATGAGAGAAATGAGAGAAGGGACAATATTTCTATCCTTTTTCCACACTTGTGCTTCAAAGTAGCACCACGTTCTTCATAATAGAGAGTCTCCTATTTTGTCACTTTCATATACTAGTGGGAATTTTCCATTATAGAACTTGTCTTATATATTCCAATGATGGGCTTCCTCAAATTGCCCTAAGTCTTCGTGAGCAAGCAAGTTGGATGCACACCCACTTAATTTCTTTTTGAGATTTCATACACTTATAGCTCTAGTGCATCCGTTGTATGTCAATCCCTACTCACTCACATTGATATCTATTGATAGGCATCTCCATAGCCCATTAATACACCTAGTTAATGTGAGACTTTCTCCTTTTTGTCTTCTCCACAACCACCATATTCTATTCCACCTATAGTGTTATATCCATGGCTCACGCTCATGTATTGCGTGAAAGTTGAAAAAGTTTGGGAACACCAAAAGTATGAAAAAATTGATTGGCTTGTCATCGGGGCTGTGCATGATAAAATACTTTGTGTGATGAAGATGGAGCAAAGCCAGACTATATGATTTTGTAGGTATAACTTTCTTTTGCCATGTTATTTTGAGAAGACACGCTTGCTTTATTAGTATCCTTGAAGTATTATTGTTTTTATGTCAGTATGAAACTTTTGTTTTGAATCTTATAGATCTGAATATCATGCCACAATAAAGAATATTACATGGATAAATATGTTAGGTAGCATTCCACATCAAAAATTCTGTTTTTCTCATTTACCTACTCGAGGACGAGTAGGAATTTAGCTTGGGGATGCTTGATACGTCTCCAATGTATCTATATTTTTTTTATTATTCCATGTTATTATATTATCTATTTTGGATAATATGCATTAATATTCTATTTTATATTATGTTTGGGACTAACCTATTAACCTAGATCCCAGTGCTAGTTTATGTTTTTTCTTTGTTTTTGAGTTTTACAGAAAAGGAATATCAAACGGGGTCCAAACAGAATAAAACTTTACGATGATTTTTCTTGTACCATAAGACATCCACAGAGCTTGGAGAGGGGGTCAGAAGATGGCCGAGCAGGCCACAAGCCCCCTAGGCACGCCCTGAGGGCTTGTGGGCCCCTCGGGTGTCCTCCAACCCTAATTCCCGCACTATAAACTCCCAAACATTCCCAAACCAACAGAAGCGTCCACCAAAATACTTTTCCACCGTCGCAAGCCTCTGTTCCCATGAGATCCCATCCATGGGCCTTTTTAGGCACCCTATCGGAGGGGGGTTCGATCATGGAGGGCATCTACATCAACCTTGCTGCCCTTTCGATGAAGCGTGAGTAGTTTACCACAGACCTGCGGGTCCATAGCTAGTAGCTAGATGGCTTCTTCTCCCTTGTTGATCTTCAATACAATGTTATCCTCCATGTTCTTGGATTTCTATTTTATGTAATATTCTTTTGCGGTGTGTTTGTCAAGATCAGATGAATTGTCGATTTATGATCAGATTATCTATGAATATTATTTGAATCTTTTCTGAACTCTTTTATTCATGATTAAATATCTTTGTATTTCTCTTCAAATTATTGGTTTGGTTTGGCCAAATAGATTGGTTCTTCTTGCAATGGGAGAGGTGCTTAGTTTTGGGTTCAATCTTGCGGTGTCCTCGCCCGGTGACAAAGTAGGGGTAGCGAGGCACGTATTGTGTTGTTGCCATCAAGGGTAAAAAGATGGGGTTTTCATCATATTGCTTGAGTTTATCCCTCTACATTATGTCATCTTATTTAAGGCATTACTCTCTTCTTATGAACTTAATACTCTAGATGCATGCTAGATAGCGGTCGATGTGTGGAGTAATAGTAGTAGATGCAGGCAAGAGTCATTCTATTTGACACAGACGTGATGCCAATATTCATAATCATTGCCTTGGATATCTTCATAACTTTTCGCTTTTCTATCAGTTGCTCGACAGTAATTTGTTCACCCACCGTATGTTTTCTTCCAAGAGAGAAGCCTCTAGTGAAACCTATGGCCCCCGGGTCTACTTTCCATCATATATTTTCAGATCTATATACCAAAAAACCCAAAAATACCTTGCTGCAATTTATTTATATTTACTTTAGTTTGCTATTTTATTTATCTTTTATACCTATCTCTATTAGATCTCACTCTTGTTCGGGACTGTGAAGGGATTGACAACCCCTTTTTCGCGTTGAGTGCAAGTGTTTGTTAGTTTGCGCATGTGCATAGATTGGAGACTTGCTTGTGCCTCCTACTGGATTGATACCTTGGTTCTTAACTGAGGGAAATACGTATCTCTACTTTGTTGCATCACCCTTTCCTCTTCAAGGGAAAATCAACGCAAGCTCAAGAAGTAGCAATCATCATACTTTTATTTACTTACAACTCAAGAATTACAAATCAATACTAGAACGAAAATATGACTCTATATGAATGGCTCTGGCGGTGTACCGGGATGTGCAATGGTGTAGCGTAACATGTATAAAAAATATGAACGGTTGCCGAGCCACAAATACTATGTCAACTATAATATCATGCAAAGCAATATGACAATGATGATATGTGTCATAATAAAATGGAACGGTGGAAGTGTCATGGCAATATATCTCAGAATGGCTATGGAAATGCCATAATTGCTAGGTATGGTGGCTGTTTTGAGGAAGATATAAGGAGGCTTATGTGTGATAGAGCATATCATATCATGGGGTTTGGATGCACCAGTGAAGTTTTCACCACAACTCGAGGTGAGAAGGGGCAATGCATGGTACCGAAGAGGCTAGTAAAATGCGGAAAGATAAGAATGCGTGTAATCCATGGACTCACATTAGTCATAAAGAACTCACATACTTATTGCAAGAGTTTATGTGACACCCCGATTCAATCGTACACTAACATACACGCAAACGTGTACGATCAAGATCAGGGACTCACGGGAAGATATCACAACACAACTCTAAAACTAAAATAAGTCATACAAGCATCATAATACAAGCCAGGGGCCTCGAGGGCTCGAATACAAGTGCTCGATCATAGACGAGTCAGCGGAAGCAACAATATCTGAGTACATACATAAGTTAAACAAGTTGCCATAAGATGGCTAGCACAAACTAGGATACAGATTGAAAGAGGCGCAGGCCTCCTGCCTGGGATCCTCCTGTGTAGTAGGCACCTCCAGTGTAGGCACCTCCTGTCATCAGCGGCCTACACGTAGTAGTAGGCACCTCCAGTGTAGTAGGAGTCATCATCGACGGTGGCGTCTGGATCCTTGGCTCCAACGTCTGGTTGCGGCATCCGAGAAGAAAAGGAAAGAGTGGGAAAAGAGGGAGCAAAGCAACCGTGAGTACTCATCCAAAGTACTCGCAAGCAAGGATCTACACTACATATGCATGGGTATATGTGTTGGGGAACGTAGTAATTTCAAAAATTTCCTACGCACACACAAGATCATGGTGATGCATAGCAATGAGAGGGGAGAGTGTAATCTACATACCCTTGTAGACCGAAAGCGGAAGCGTTAGAACAACGCGGTTGATGTAGTCGTACGTCTTCATGGCCCGACCGATCAAGCACCGAAACTACGGCACCTCCGAGTTCTAGCACACGTTCAGCTCGATGACGTCCCTCGAACTCTGATCCAGCCAAGTGTCGAGGGAGAGTTCCATCAGCACGACGGCGTGGTGACGATCTTGATGTTCTATCGTCGCAGGGCTTCACCTAAGCACCGCTACAATATTATCGAGGAGGACTATGGTGGAGGGGGGTACCGCACACAGCTAATAGATCTCAAGGATCAATTGTTGTTGTGTCTTTGGGGTGCCCCCCTGCCCCCATATATATAGGAGCAAGGGGGGGGAGGCGGTCGTCCTATGGAGGAGGCGCACCAAGGGGGGAGTCCTACTCCCACCGGGAGTAGGACTCCTCCTTTCCTTGTTGGAGAAGAAAAGAGGAGGAGAGGGAGAAGGAAAAAGGGGCTGCCCCCTTTGTCCAATTCGGACCAGAGGGGGGGCGCAGGCCTCCTTCCTTTTGGCCTCTCTCCTCTATTCCCGTATGGCCCAATAAGGCCCATATACTTCCCGGCGAATTCCCGTAACTCTCCGGTACTCCGAAAAATATCCGAATCACTCGGAACTTTTCCGAACTCCGAATATAGTCGTCCAATATATCGATCTTTATGTCTCGACCATTTCGAGACTCCTCGTCATGTCCCCGATCTCATCCGGGACTCCGAACTCCTTCGGTACATCAAAACTCATAAACTCATAATATAAGTGTCATCGAAACCTTAAGCGTGCGGACCCTACGGGTTCGAGAACAATGTAGACATGACCTAGAACTATTCCTGGTCAATAACCAATAGCGGAACCTAGATGCTCATATTGGCTCCTACATATTCTGCGAAGATCTTTATCGGTCAAACCGCATAACAACATGCGTTATTCCCTTTGTCATCGGTATGTTACTTGCCCGAGATTCGATCGTCGGTATCCAATACCTAGTTCAATCTCGTTACTAGTAAGTCTCTTTACTCGTTACGTAATGCATTATTCCATAACTAACTCATTAGATACATTGCTTGCAAGGCTTATAGTGATGTGCATTACCGAGAGCGCCCAGAGATACCTCTCCGACAATCGGAGTGACAAAACCTAATCTCGAAATACGCCAACCCAACATGTACCTTTGGAGACACCTGTAGTACTCCTTTATAATCACCCAGTTACGTTGTGACGTTTGGTAGCACCCAAAGTGTTCCTCCGGTAAACGGGAGTTGCATAATCTCATAGTTACAGGAACATGTATAAGTCATGAAGAAAGCAATAGCAACATATTAAACGATCAAGTGCTAAGCTGACGGAATGGGTCAAGTCAATCATATCATTCTCCTAATGATGTGATCCCGTTAATCAAATGACAACTCTTTTGTCCATGGTTAGGAAACATAACCATCTTTGATAAACGATCTAGTCAAGTAGAGGCATACTAGTGACACTATGTTTGTCTATGTATTCACACATGTATTATGTTTCCGGTTAATACAATTCTAGCATGAATAATAAAAATTTATCATGATATAAGGAAATAAATAATAACTTTATTATTGCCTCTAGGGCATATTTCCTTCAATATGTGTAAAAAGGCAATATCGGTGTACTTAACTGCAGAATGCCAGAATAAGAGGGGGATAGCTAGTCCTATCGAAGACTACGCTTCTGGCAGCCTCCGTCTTGCAGCATGTAGAAGAGAGTAGAATGAAGTCCTCCAAGTAGCATCGCATATCATAATCCTACCCGGCGATCCTCCCCTCGTCGCCCTGTGGAAAAGCGATCACCGGGTTGTATGTGGAACTTGTCTGGGTGTGTTTTAATAAGTATCCGGTTCTAGTTGTCATAAGGTCAAGGTACAACTCCGGGTCGTCCTTTTACCAAGGTACACGGCTATTCGAATAGATAAACTTCCCTGCAGGGGTGCACCACATAACCCAACACGCTTGATCCCATTTGGCCGGACACACTTTCCTGGGTCATGCCAGGCCTCGGAAGATCAACATGTCGCAGCCCCACCTAGGCACAACAGAGAGGTCAGCACGCTGGTCTAAATCCTATGGCGCATGGGTCTGGGCCCATCGCCCTTTGCACACCTGCAAGTTGCGAACACGGCCGGAAGCATACCTAGCATCCCTAATACAAGAGAAGGTGTTCCAGTCCAATCCGGCGCGCGTCGCTTAGTCGCTGACGTCACAAAGGCTTCGGCTGATACCACGACGTTGAGTGCCCATAACTGTTCCCGCGTAGTTGGTTAGTGTGTATAGGCCAGTGGCCAGACTCAGATCAAATACCAAGATCTCGTTAAGCGTGTTATTTTGAAGTAACCACGGATGCCGACCAGGGCCAGGCCCACCTCTCGCCTAGGTGGTCTCAACCTTCCCTGTCGCTCCACCTCAAAGAAATAGTCGGGGGCCGTCAGGAACCCAGGCCCACCTCTACCGGGATGGAGCCACCTGTCCTTCCAGCCTCCACATCGGAATCACGTGCGGGTACTTGTAGGACCTTGAAGTATGTCTAGAGGGGGGGATTAGACTACTTGACTAATTAAAAACTTAAGCTTTTCCCAATTTTAGAGTTTGGCAGATTTTAGCAATCTTTGGACACGTCAAGCAATCATCATTCAAATCAAGCAAGCATGCAAAGAGTATATAGGCAGCGGAAATTAAAGCATGCAACTTGCAAGAAAGTAAAGGGAAGGGTTTGGAGGATTCAAACGCAATTGGAGACACGGATGTTTTTGTCGTGGTTCCGATAGGTGGTGCTATCGTACATCCACGTTGATGGAGACTTCAACCCACGAAGGGTAACGGTTGCGCGAGTCCACGGAGGGCTCCACCCACGAAGGGTCCACGAAGAAGCAACCTTGTCTATTCCACCATGGTCGTCGCCCACGAAGGACTTGCCTCACTAGCGGTAGATCTTCACGAAGTAAGCGATCTCCTTGCCCTTACAAACTCCTTGGTTCAACTCCACAATCTTGTCGGAGGCTCCCAAGTGACACCTAGCCAATCTAGGAGACACCACTCTCCAAGAAGTAACAAATGGTGCGTTGATGATGAACTCCTTGCTCTTGTGCTTCAAATGATAGTCTCCCCAACACTCAACTCTCTCCCATAGGATTTGGATCTGGTGGAAAGAAGATTTGAGTGGAAAGCAACTTGGGGAAGGCTAGAGATCAAGATTCATATGGTAGGAATGGAATATCTTGGCCTCAACACATGAGTAGGTGGTTCTCTCTCAGAAATGGTAAGTTGGAAGTGTAGGTTTGTTCTGATGGCTCTCTCCATGAATGAAGAGGAGGTGGAGGGGTATATATAGCCTCCACACAAAATCTAACCGTTACACACAATTTACCAAACTCGATGGGACCGAATCAACAAACTCGGTCGGACCGATTCAGCAAATTTAGTGACCGTTAGGATTTTCGGTGGGACCGAAATGCAACTCGGCAGGACCGATATGGTTAGGGTTAGGGCATAACGTAATCTCGGTGAGACCGATTACACAAACTCGGTGAGACCGATTTTGGTAATTAGCTAACCAGAGAGTTGGTCAGGTAAACTCGGTGGGACCGATTTGCTCTTTTCGGTGAGACCGAAATGTTACAAAAGGGAAACAGAGAGTTTACATTGCAATCTCGGTGGGACTGATCGCTCACTTTGGTCAGACCGAAACGTTACGAAGAGAAATAGAGAGATTACAATCCCATCTCGGTGAGACCGAGATCCCTATCGGTAGGACCGATTTGCCTAGGGTTTGTGGCAGTGGCTATGACATATGAACTCGGTGGTGCTGGATAGAAAGAATTGGTGTGACCGATTTTGGCTTTAGGTTTAGGTCATATGAGGATGTGAGAAAGTAGTTGAGGGTATTTGGAGCATATCACTAAGCACTTGAAGCAAGAGGCTCCTTAAGCAACACCTCATCCCTCCTTGATAGTATTGGCTTTTCCTATAGACTCAATGTGATCTTGGATCACTAAAATGTAAAATGAAGAGTCTTGAGCTTTTGAGTTTGAGCCAATCCTTTGTCCTTGATATTTTGAGGGCTCCACTGTCATCATCCATGCCATGCCATTCATTGAGCTTTCCTGAAATAACAGTCTTGGAATAGCATTAGCTCAATGAGCTATATGTTGTTATGAATTACCAAAACCACCTAGGGATAGTTGCACTTTCAAGCTCCCCCTTTTTGGTAATTGATGACAACATATAGATCAAAGCTTCGACAAATGATAATAAGATTGAAAAACATCGTCGCTTTGAGAAGTATGTGATAAGCAGTAGCTCCCCCTAAATTTGTGCATAGTTTAGGATTTGCTTTGGACTGCAAATGCACAAGGAATTAGGCTCATGGGTTACTCTTCCATGTCACATACATCTTGGTGGAGCGCTCAAAATAATAAAGATTGAATACATGCACTCATCACCAAGCAAAGTGAATGATCATATAAGGATAGGTAAGATAATATCATCAAACGGGCATAATTGTAGCTTACGATCAAACACGTGATCATCAATGTCTCACAGATAATAGCATAGTATCTCAAGCAATCAAAAGCAAACAAAGTTTAACCACCAAAGCAAGAGAGAACAAAAGCAACACACTCTCTCTCAAAGCCTATGATCTATACATTTTTCTCCCCCTTTGGCAACAAGTTACCAAAAAGTTCATAGAAAATGCATAGTGCTAGATCGTCTCTTAGGCTTGATCTTCAGGTGGTGGTGTCCGGAGAACTCCAAGAACGAAGGCTTCAGTTGATGTAGAGGGAGCTGGAGGAGTTGGTGCTGGAGTTGGTTGCCCTGGAGCTGTAGGAGCTGTAGCTGCTGCGGATGATGTGGCTCTAGTGTCTGTCATAGGCACGGCAGCTGACCTTCGAGCTCTAGGCACTCTGGCAAATGCATCAGTGGTTGTCTTGCCCTTCCTCTCCTGCATGTCTTCCTGAAGCTGCTCCACAACTGACTGAATCTTAGTTACTTTGACATCTAGATCATAGAATTTTTGTTACATGATTCTTTCCAAGCTCTCCTAGTTTTGAGTTAGGGTGGCCAACCCCTTCTCAATCCTCAGTGTTGATGCTATCAAGTAACCAAGCTGCTCCTGCTTGTTCTTCAAAAAGTACTCAGATGCCTCCTCTTGAGTTGGCATCTTGGCAGCCTTCTCTCTCTTTGCTTTATCCTTCTGCTCTTGAGCTTGCACTGATGATGGTTCATTCTCATTCATGACAACCTGATTGTCCTCAAAGTCTGGATAAAGAGCAAAATGTTCCTTATCCAACAGATATTTCCATGTGCCCATCTTTGAGTTAATCAACTCCTGAATCTATGGGGCATATCCACAACTTCTCTTCTGGTCTCCTGCAGTTCTCTTAATGGTCTCAACCATAAGGCTCATGACCTTGAATTTATGTGGCACATCAAACAAGTGCAGCAAGTTGATAGCATGCCCTCTAATCATGTTGTGGTCACCTGACTTGGGAAAAAGAGTGTGCCTTAGAATCCAGGGCAGCCCTGACAGAAGAAAGTGGACTGATCCAAACTTGAAAGTCTCAAGAGCTTTGTTTGGGATGTCCTTGTACATATGTGACATAGTATTGTGTCCCATTTTCTTCTTGGCATAGACATCCAAGTCATCTTCACTCTCCTTGGGGGCATTGATCAGACTAGCCCATTCCTCTATGGTTGACTGGTACCTCGTACCTTCTGACATCCATACTATCCTGCCATCTGGATAGAAGTGTGTTGTGGAGTAGAATTGCATAATGAGTTCATCATTCCAGTTTGTGAGCTTCTGCCCAATAAAATCTGCAACTCCACAAGCTTCAAAACTGTCATACACTCCAGGATAGTGTTCTTCATTCTCCTTCATGTAGGTCCAGTCGACCCACCTCATATCACACACTATGGGCTTCTTGTCCAACAAGATTGTCTCATAGAAGTCCTGATGTTCCTTTGTATGGAATCTGTAATCAACAGTAGTCCTTCTCCTGGTGGCATATGGATCTGTCATTCTCCATAGCCTCAACCCCAAGTCTCTCCTGATATTCATGTCCTCAGCCACAGGATGAGTATCATTGTGGTCTGGAATCTTGGGCTTTAGCTTCCTCAGGACTTGTCCTTCATCCTCTTCCTCATCAGCAACTTCAGGCACTGGGGCCTTGTTCTTCTCAGCAGCTGGAATACTCCTGGTATTCCTCTTTGGTGCATTCTTGGGCTTGGGGGCAGCTTTGGGTGCTTCTTTGGGCTTTGATGTTGCAGCCCCTGATCTTATAGCATCACCCATCAGTTTTTGTGCCTTGGGTGCTGGTGCAGCAACCTCTTCTTCCTCTTCCATCATGGAAGGTTGCCCAATAACTCTGGCTATGGTCTTTTTGACCATTTCCTTCCTTTTCTTTCCTTCAGCATCAGGCTCTTTGGAATCAGGCTTTTCAGGTATTTGAGTTGACCCTCTGACCTTCAGCATAGGTGTCCTCTTGGCAGGGACCTTCCTATTAAGTCTAGGCTTAGTGGTCTTTGCTGAGCCATACTCCTTTTTGAGCACTACCTTCTTGGAAGTAGCCTCATCTTCTTCTGCCATATAATCCTCATCCTCAGATTCTGAGGTTTTCTTCTTCCTTGACCTGGTGGCAGCTTTAGGCAGATTGCTTGGGGTGCTTCTGCTCCCTTCATCTGAGCTGCTAGAGGGACTAGTGCCCTCACTCATGTGCATCTGCTCTTCTGACTTGTTCTGACTATCACTTTGGTCTGACATGCTGCAAATCACTGACTACTGACCTTGTGAATAGTTATAGATGAGATAGAATGGATGAGCATCACAAAATGCAGAGATTTTTGCAAAAGAATGATTCAAAAACTTAGTTTTAGTTTTCCACAGAAAGCATTTCGGATCAACCGATTTTCAAACTCGGTGATACTGAATCAGTTTTGGAACATAAATTGGTGAACTCGGTGGTACCGAGTCACAGTTCGGTGGCACCGAGACTGCTGGGGTTTCACAAAGTTCAAAAATCGGTCACACCGATTTGTAATTCTCAGTCAGACCGAGAGTTACTAGTGCAATGGCATTAGCCAAATCGGTGGGACCGAGTTTTTCAACTCGGTGGGTCCGAGGTGGTTTCAGCGGAAACCTAACCCTAAATTCTCAAATCACACCTATTCTAAGGATTGTTCTGATTGGATAGGAGTGTTTCAATCATGGCAAGATACATGATGAACACAATGTGCTAGGAATCAGACGAGGATAGCACTGTGTTCGAGTCCATACCCTAGCTCGGCGATGAACTCGCTACGGCGGCAACGGCGGGGGGTGAAATCCGTTGACAGCGGCGGAGACCAGCGACAGGAGGCGGCTGGCGACGAGGAGACGATCTGGAGACCCTGGAGGCAGAGTGAGCAATGCGCGGGCGAAGGGGTTTGGAGGAATTTCCAAATTTTTGCCCGTGACTATATATAGCCCGACCCTGTCGGTGTGACCGAGTGGAACTACTCGGTAGCACCGAGATGCATAACTGTATACAGTTACAGCAACTCGATGTGACCGAAAAGTTCAAATTGGTTGCACCGAGATTGAAAACCTAGACCGACTTAGTGATCTCGGTGGGACCGAAATGGAGGAATCGGTCAGACCGAGAATCACAAAGAAGTTTTGGAAGTTTAAGTCTCTGACGAATCGGGGACTCCGAGTGCTCCTCACATAGAGTGGTTCGAATCTGACTTGATCAAATTTTGTGATGTATCATGAATAGAGTTTGAGACGAGAAAAGCATAGATAGCTAGAGAAGGTTCTTAGGCATTCTTGTTCATCCACTTGGCAAAAGAAAAAGAACCCAAACAATCAAAGCAACAAGTGGATGTCCTCGAATGAGTAAAGTATGCAACCAACATGCTCACACAATAGAATGGCAAATGAAATATGTGGCAAAGCATGTACAACCAATTCTAGCATCTATCAAACAATTGGCGATGACTAGGTCATCTATATATGAGTATATTGACTTAGGAGTCAAATGAGAACATTTGATCATAGGTCACACTCATCGTTTAAGCTCAAGTGGGGTTACCACTTTTACATAATGCATTGATGTGTTCACACCATTAGAGTTGCTTTGACTCATTTCTTAGAGTTAAGCTCCCCCTAGATGTGAGATCCCCTTTTAGAGGGATGAACTAACCTTGGGTTTTGTCGATGATGACTTCATGTAGGTGTTGAAGATGTGGATGCTCAATGTTGACGTAGATCATTTGGAGCAATCCTTTGGAGTGAGTTGCACTTTCAACATGCCTACATGGGTTAGTCCCACAAGGAACAAACAAGAGTATCCATAGACATAGAGTGATGCACACACAAGATGATGTCCATGAAATCATTAGGTTACCTTGTCCCTTGCCTTACCAACATGAGGGTTTGTGACTCCTTGAACTAGTGCAAGATGTGGAAGTTGATTGCACTTGTCCTTGCCATAATGATATGACTGAAGAATGTTGGCGGAGTCACCCTTAAGAACTCTCTAGTTCTTCTTCTTCGGGATCCACATCATCTTGATGGGAATCCTGGGAGTTGTAGTTGTACTTGATGAAGTAGAACTTGACGTAGTCTTGGGAACCCACTTGACCAAGGCCTTGGGTGCTTCTTCAAATGCATCAATCTCCTCTTGAAGCTTGTCCTTGCCTTTGTTCTTGTGGTCTTGTGGTGGAAGATCTTCTTGAGCTTGTGTTCCCTTGAAGGAAGTGGGATCATACTTCTCTTGTTGAGGAACAAACTTCGTCTTGGGGTATTGATCTTCTTCCCACTCAACTCCATTGGCATTGAACTTTCGTTCAAAACCAACACCTTGGTTCTTCCGATGCTGAAAGTGCTAGTTATCGACTAGAGGGGGGGCGAATAGGCGATTTTTATCAAAGTCTTCAAAACATGGAAGTTTCGAAGACAAACGATAGAAATAACCTAATTGATATGCAGCGGAAGATAAACTACAACAAGCAATCCATAGTCAAGTATGCAATAGCGTTAACGTACAAAGACTAATAGCAACTAGGTAGTAGAATCAGGATGGAAGATAGTATGAAGCCAATCAACAATAGTAGTCAAGCAATGAAGTCAATCAGATAAGACATATAAGCAACGACTTCACGAAGACAAACTCAAGGTAAAGGAGGGAAGAGATAGAACCAGTCACTTGTTGAAGACACAGGATTTGTTGGACCAGTTCCAGTTGCTGTGACAACTGTACGTCTGGTTGGGGAGGCTGAGATTCAACTCAGAAGACCGTGTCTTCACCTTATTCCCCTTGAGCTAAGGTCACTTAGTCCTCGCCCAATTACTCTGGTAAGTCTTCAAGGTAGACTTCCAAACCTTCACAGACTTTGTTCACCCGGCAATCCACAATGACTCTTGGATGCTCAGAACGCGACGCCTAACCGGCTGGAGGATGCACAGTCCTCAAGTGTAATAAGTCTTCAGGTCACACAGACAGAAAGACTTCAGTGATGCCTAACACTCTTTGGCTCTGGGTGTTTGGGCTTTGTCCTCGCAAGGATTTCTCTCTCTCAAATGCTTCGAGGTGGGTTGCTCTCAAAACGACAAAAGTCTTATACTAACTCTGAGCAGCCACCAATTTATGGTGTAGGGGTGGGCTATTTATAGCCACAAGGCAACCTGACCTGATTTGTCTGAAATGACCCTGGGTCACTAAGGAACTGACACGTGTTCCAATGGTCAGATTTCAAACACACGCGGCAACTTTACGTGGGCTACAAGCAAAGCTGACTTATCCAACTCTGGATAAGATTTGCTCTCATTGTCTTCGCTTGAAGACATAGGATTTGGGTTGAGCATCACTTTAGTCACTCTGACTTAGTTCACTTGGACCCCACTTAACAGTACGGTGGTTCCTATGACTCAACACAGAAGAAGAGGAAACAACGAAACAACTCAGTCTTCGCGCTCCATAGTCTTCACTCAATGTCTTCTCATGTCATAGTCTTCAATGTGAACCTCTTCACACACCACCATTGTCTTCAATGTCTTCATACATTTTCAGGGGTCATCTCCGGTAGGTAAACCGAATCAATGAGGGACACTACTTGCGTTATCCTGCAATTCTCACAAACGCATTAGTCCCTCAACCAACTTTGTCGTCAATACTCCAAAACCAACTAGGGGTGGCACTAGATGCACTTACAATCTCCCCCTTTTTGGTGATTGATGACAAACTGGTTAAAGTTTTCAACGGGGATTAAGTATGTGAAATTGTAAAGGGTAGGAAATTGTCTTCATAAGTAGCAAGGGCTCCCCCTGAAGATGTGCATATAAGTAATTTTGCTTTTGGAATGCAAATGCACATTGCAGGTTGTACTTGTGGAAATCCACTTCAACTTATGAAGATAATTCATCATGCATGAAATGATATAGCAAATAGGATGACATGCATAATGAAAAATGGACGTCTGCAGGATGATCTAAGTGCGGAAGTTATCATCGCATCACAGTGAAGCAAATAAGTAGCAGACGACCATCAAGTTTAAGTGTTACAACTCAAAGAACGAAGTGTATCAAAGGCAAGAGTTATAAGCACTAGGCAAAAAATAATGCAACCGCCCATATGAACCCGCTTGAAGACTATCAACTCATACGCTTCTCCCCCTTTTGTCAGTAAGGACCAAAAAGGTTTGAAGACATAGAGCATCTACTCGTCCTCATGAGTAGGTGAAGTAGCAGGGTTATCGTCATTGGTTGGCGGTGCAGACGAACTTGGTGCAGTGTCAATGCGTGCAGTTGTAGGAGGTGGTGAAGTAGCATCATCTTCGTCATCGATCACCCTGGCATTGACATTTGCCGTGGAGGAAGAATATTGAGAGTCTTCAAGAGATGGAGTGCGACGTAGGACAGCAGTCCGTGGAGGAGTGGAGTCAAACTGGAATCTTTCATTGAAGCCATCATCTTGAAGATCTGCTTCAGCACTAAGCAGGGTCAAGCTCTTCCATGATCGCCGGCAAGTTTCATGAGCAACAAAGGCATTCTTGGTGGCAAGGTTACGAATGCGATTGACATCCACCAAGAGGCTTTGCATCTGTCTTTTGAGCCAAAAGTGATGTTTATCCTGTTTCTGATGAAGGGCCACAAGAAGTTCTCGGTCGTTGAGAACGCGAGAACGTTTCCGAGGCCTTTGGGCAATGGTGCTTTCAGTGGCTTCAGTAGGTGCTCGATGAGGCAGACGAGTATTTCCAGCCAATGGATAGATTCGTGTTGCTGCTTGAGCACCTTCAATGGGTTGAGTGAAGCTTTGGTGCTCGGCATTCTGAAGACAAAGAGGCTTCTTGGCAGGTTCAGGGTATATAGCTTCAACTGACATATCAACCTCTGGTAGGAAAATCACATGATTGCGAGCAGAAGGTTGATAGTTGATAGATGAGTGTCGCTTGATGAGGCGCATGACCCATGGAGCATAAAACTTCAGACCAAACAGATCAGATCCAGATGCAGCCAGTTGCCTGATGAAGAAATCTTGCGCATTGAAGCTGATGCCATTGAGAATGTAGAAGACCAAAGTCTTCATAGCTCCTTCAAGCTTTGCCGGTGATGAATGTCCTTTGATAGGCCATAGAGTTCGCCTGATGATGTGATATATGGTGCGTGGCAGATACTCAAGGTCTTCAACAAAGAACTCTGTTGGATATTCAGCATCATGTGGCAAAGGCTTCATCATGCTCAACATTTGACTCATATTGGGTTCAGGCTTATGAAAGATGCTTTCCAGAGCATTGCGGTGATTTTGACAACCAGGTTCATAGAGTTCTCCGGGAGTGGATAGGCCTGTAAGCTCAATGATGTCGAGAGCTTTGGCTTCATGATGAACATTTCCTGTCATCCACTCGAGAACCCATGTCTTGATATCTCTCTTGTAGCCGCGAATGTGTAGAGTAGCATAGAATTGAAGCAATAGCTCTTCATTCCAGTGTTCTTTATCTGTGACAAAACTGAGCAGCCCAGCATCACGAAAGCAGTCTAGTGCTTCTTTTAAGCAGGGCAGTCCAGTAATGGCTTCAGTGTCGAGACGCATATGAGGGAAAATGCGCCCTTGATCATACAGAACACAGGAGTAATAGCTTCGCTACTGATGACTCCAGAACCGATCTGATGATATCCTTGGCTTCGTGTAGGGGTTCTTTGAGCTGTCAAAAAATGTGTTGTGGCTCTTGAAGCCATTTGCATTGAAAGACCCTGGTGAGTTTGCAGTACTTGGAAACCTTGGCAGTCTTGGCTTGGGCTTCTGGACCAGAGGCCTATGCTCAATGTGATAGTCAAATTGAGGACCAGAGACATTAGGCAGAGGGACCAGAACGGGCCATCTTACTATGATTAGCTCGCCATGGTTGTATGCTTGCTCGATGGTATAGGGCCGTGGTGGCGGAACAGGAGCAGTGGCAGCAACTGAGGCTTCAGGCTGCACAACAGGTGCTTCAGGAGCAGTTGCGTCATTAGCTTCAGGTGCAGTGGCCTCATTAGCTTCAGGCACACTGGTTGGTTCAAGTTCCACATTAGCCATGACAACGTCATTGGCTTCACTTGCGTTGGTTGTGGCAGCTCCAGGATTTTCAACCTCCACTTGAGGAGCTGGAGGGTCAAGCACAGACACGTTCACTTCATGAACTGTTTCTTCAGGCATGGGGGGAGTTTGGACACGTTCTTCTTGACGTTCCTCATCGGCTGATGCAGCCGGATTGTCTTCAACAGCTTGTGCTTCAGACATAGAGACATTCACAGTTGGAGTGGATTCAGAGAACACTTGACGTGCAACAGGTTGACGGTGCACTTCTCCTTCTGGAACGCTCGGAAGAGAGACTTGAGGCCTTGGTCCTTTGCGAAGCCTTTGTAGTACAGGTGACGCTTTTGGAGATGGAGTGGGAAGGTCCTCATCCTCTTCAACTTGGACGGACGGTGTGGTTTGTTGTTGTTGGGGAGTACTGGGGGAGTCTTGTTGCTGTGGGTGATCAGCCCATGATGCATCCTGAGCAATTGGCGTCAGAGGACGACCAATGCTGATGATTTCCCTGTTCGTACGAACAGGCGATGATACCACATTATATTCGATCTGAGGAAGAACTTCATCATCTTCAACATTGTCATGATGACCAATGTCTTCAGCAACGGTGGGTTCAGCTGCTGGTATATCTTCAGCTTCAGGAGCCTATGTGGAAGCAGGCTCATGAACAGTCATGCGAAGTTCTTGGGATGCAGATGCAGGACGAACCACTGAGATGGGTTCAACAACAAGGGGCTCTGTGGGAGCAGCCCGACTCTTCTTGGTCTTGCGCTTCTTCTTGGAGGGAGCGGCATCAGAGGCTTCAGTGTTCTTCCTTTTTCTGGCTTTAGCCTCGGCAGCCCTCGTCTTCTTCTGTTCTGAAGCGGTTGTGGTGACCTTTGGCTTCGAGCCAGTCATGCTGCTCGGGAAGATAATGCGAGGGGCTTCTTGGCTTGAAGGTGCAGGCTGGTCAGCAGGAAGCTTCTTCTTTTTCTTTGCAGCCATCCTGGGGTCAATGCCAGGACGGCCAAGTGACTTGCGCTTCTCAGCCTCATTGTAGGCAAGCACACACTTATCAGCCAAACTCTTCATGCGCTCACGAGAGCCTTGAGCTTCTTGGCGCTTCTTCAGAAAAGCTTCTTTAAGCTCATGCAGCATGACCTTGAAGTTTCTGACGTCTTGAACACTGAGCTTCGCCACATGCTTCTTGAATTGAGCCTTCTCATAATCAATTTTGTTCTTCAGCTCAACGATGCGCTGAGCAAGAGCTAGCTCAGAAGCAATGGCGCCATTGAAAGCGACGCTGAGGCCAATGGGAAGCTGCAAATCTTCAAAGCTTAGATTGGGGGTGTCGAACCACTCATCAATGAAGCTATGGATGATGGCCACGTCAAAGAGAGGCAAGTTGTTGAAGATTTCTGCTTCTTCCTTGCTCTTTATCAGCTGCTCAAGGGCATCATCAGCAAGATCTTCATCGCTGGATAGATCAATGGGCTCTTCACGCAAAATAGTAGCAGGAGTCAGAGCTTGATCAGTACGCCTAACAAGTTGCTTTTTCTTCTCCGTCTTCTTGGAGATGCGGGATTGATCTTCAGACTGCACACTGGCTTCAGGAGGTGCAGTGGCCAGTGGCTTCACACGAGAAGATTTTGTAGGTGCAGCTGATGATGAAGCCTTAATTTTCTTTGGCTTCTGCGGTGTTGGAGTAGGAGCTGGGGCTTCATCAGAATCAGCATCATTGTTAGAATGATCCACTTTGGCACCTTGTACCTTGATATAGGTGATAAGACCATCAAGGTTTGCAAAGGGGCCGATTATGTTTTCTTCAGCTTCACGTGTGCCATCATCACAGGGAGCAGAGGGGCCAGGATTGAAGTCTAATCCCCATGACTTCTTGTTTTCCTTTGCCGAAGCCTTAGCAAACTGAAGGTTGCGCTTGAAGAGATTGTCTTCACGACACCAGAGCAATGATGATGGGTCGGCTTCTTCAGGTTGTGGTCCACGGACCATGCAAGGATAGAATTCTTGCGCAATGGCTTCAGCTTTGTTCTTGGGGGGAAGGCCTCGATAGAGAATATCACCCCAAGGGCTCTTGATAGCATTTTTCTCTGCGTACTCTTGGGTGACGAACTTGTACTTGTACCACTGTTCAGCCCAATAGTGTCGAATCCATTAGATTCGAGTCTTGCACTGATTGTAATCTTCTTCAGGATCTGTTTTATACATTTCTACCAGATCATCAGGCAGATCCTTTGAAGTTCCCCCACGATGCTATCTGCCACCCTTCCTGACAGATTTCTCCGTAGCCATGAACTTCAAACTGAATGGTTTCAATATGTTCAAAGGCTTCAAAGGCTTTCGCTTGCTGGTCAGACAGGAACTGGCTTCAGGAGAATCAATGTGTTGCTGTAAGAATTCTGCAAACGAATGCAGACTATGAGAACCTAGGGATTCTCCCACAGACATGTACCTGTGACAACATTAGAGATGCGAGGGAAGGGGAAGAGGTCATATGCATTCTCAGAAGATTTTGAAGATAAATCAGTTTGAAGACATTGACCTCATGATGCGAAGACATTCACTTATATGAGGTGAGTTGGTTCCAGATTTGTACCAATCCGTGAATAAGTACAAGTGAGGAATCAAACTAGATAGGAAATCTAAGTGAATAGACTAGGCATAATGAGATGCAGACAGAATAGATCTAACATTGAGTAGGGAGAAACCACTTTCGGTAAATAGGATCAATCTATGAAGATCAAAAAGGTGGTAAAAATAGAGTTATAATTACCGCACGAAGAACTGCTAGATTGGATGAATAGGAGACCGAGCAGTTCAGCCCACCGTGCCCTAACTTGGCGACGGAGGACACATACGGCGACGGCGGAGAGGACGATGTCCACGGCCGGCGTGAGGACGGTGTCGGAGAAGTCACGGCAGCTAAGCGCTTCGTCGCCGGCGTCGTCGAGAGCTAGCGGTGGCGCTAGGGTTTTGACGAGGTGGAGAGGTGGAAGAAGGTTTTCTTGATCGCAGGGGACACGTATTTATAAGTAGGTCTGCGGCACAGCACAATTACGCAGGTGCCCCTGTCTGTTCACATCCGTGGAACACGTGGCAAGCATGCAACATACTTAGGGTTGTCCCACGTTTCCACGCCCGCCAAGTTTGTCAGATGTTCGTTCCGGCTTCTTTGGATATCGACAATAAAGATGAATCATTTAAATAAGACTTGATGTTTGTCTCTGTGTCTTCTGCTGACTAGGACGCAGAGAAGACATTTGACAGTTTCAATAGAATGCATATGATTTGGACAGATTGAGTTTGAGATAGAAAGCATAGAGGGGTTAGGGTCTGATCACATTCACTTAGTTCAAAAGATTCAACTTGAAGACATAGCTATAAGTGAATGCTGTAGAGGACAGAACACTAGTATATGTATATGCAATCAAATCATCATAGCGCAGAAAATCATGAAGATAAATTGAAACTGAAGACAAACCAAATGCGAAGTCTTTGCATAAGTAACGCCATGAGTGAAACACTTCAAACAGAGAAATTTGGTGGTGCCGTTACCCACCGTATAGGAAGTATTAGACCCAGACACGGCGCACAATTATCGTGGCGCTCCGAAGTCAAATTCCATGTTAATGTATTCACACTCAGAGTGTAAGTCTTCATTGATTGAAGATATACCTTACTTCGTGTGTTGCACATCTAAGTCATCAACATGCATAAGTGTTAGGATGTGTGCCTGATCACAGGACATTAGAGGATTCCAAGATATTTAGCTCACACCGTAACTTGCAAAACCTTTTCTCATCCAAGGGCTTTGTGAAGATATCTGCAAGTTGTTCTTCTGTGTTGACGTGAATGATGTCAATATATTTCTTCATGACATGATCTCTGAGAAAATGATGACGAATTTCAATGTGCTTTGTCTTCGAGTGCTGAACTGGATTGTTGGCTATCTTGATGGCACTCTCGTTGTCGCAGAAGAGAGGTACTTGTTTCAGGTTGATGCCATAGTCCTTGAGAGTTTGCTTCATCCACAGAAGCTGAGCACAACAGGATCCAGCAGCAATGTATTCAGATTCAGCAGTAGAGAGTGATACACAATTCTGCTTCTTTGAAGACCAACAGACAAGTGATCGACCAAGAAAATGACATGTGCCTGATGTAGACTTGCGATCCACCTTGTCACCAGCATATTCAGCATCCGCGAATCCAACTAGGTCAAACCTTGAGCCCTTTGGATACCATAATCCGAGTGTTGGGGTGTAAGCCAAATATCGAAGAATTCGCTTCACAGCTAAGTGATGCGATTCCTTTGGTGCCGCTTGGAATCGAGCACACATGCAAACACTAAGCATAATATCTGGCCTAGATGCACATAAATAAAGTAAAGAACCAATCATGGAGTGGTATACCTTTTGATCGAACTCTTTACCATTGTCGTCGGGACCAAGATGATGTTTGGCTGGCATTGGCGTCGTGTAGCCTTTTCAATCTTGCATGCCGAACTTCTTCAGGCAGTCTTTGAGATATTTTTCTTGAGATATGAAGACGCCATTTCTTTGCTGACGAATTTGAAGACCAAGGAAGAACTTCAGCTCACCCATAATGGACATCTGATATTGCTCTTGCATCATGTATCCAAACTCATCACTATACTTTTGGTTGGTGCAGCCGAAGACTATGTCATCCACATATATTTGGCACACAAACAGTTCACCATCATATGTCTTCGTGAAGAGTGTGGGATCTAGAGATCCTGGTTTGAAGCCCTTGCTCTTCAGCAAGTCTTTGATTGTATCATACCAAGCGCGAGGAGCTTGTTTGAGGCCATACAGTGCTTTGTTGAGTTTGTACACCATATCAGGATGTTTTGGATCTTCAAAGCTAGGTGGTTGAGCAACATACACTTCTTCTTCAATCTTGACATTAAGAAATGCACTCTTCACATCCATTTGATATAGCAAGATGTTGTGATGATTAGCATAGGCTAGCAGTATGCGAATAGCTTCAAGCCTAGCAACAGGAGCAAATGTTTCATCGAAGTCAATTCCTTCAACTTGAGTATATCCTTGAGCCACAAGATGTGCTTTGTTTCTGATGACTTGACCATGCTCATCTTGCTTGTTTCGATATATCCATTTCGTTCCAATAATGTTATGCTTGCGAGGGTCGGGTCGCTTGACAAGTTCCCAAACACTATTCAGCTTGAACTGTTGAAGTTCTTCTTGCATGGCTTGAATCCATTCAGGTTCCATAAAAGCTTCAGCAACTTTCTTGGGTTCTGATATTGACACAAATGAAAAGTGCCCACAGAATTTTGCTAACTATGCTGCTCTTGAGCGAGTAAGCGGACCAGTCGCATTGATGCTCTCAATTATCTTCTCAATTTGTACTTCATTTGCAACACGAGGATGAACTGGACGAAGACCTTGCTCATGTTGATCATTGTCATCATTGGAAGTATTGTCTTCGGTCTGAGCATTGTCTTCAGGTTGGTTTGGTGCAGAAATGATAAGTTCCTCTTCAGGCTGTGCTTCAGAGGGCATGATTTCACCAGTTCCCATCAGCTTGATAGATTCACTAGAAGGAGCTTCATCAAGTGTGCTTGGCAGGAGCTCTCATTGTGAACCATTGGTTTCATCAAATCGCACATCCACTGTTTCAACGATTTTGTAGTGGAAGAGGTTGAAGACTCTGTAAGAGTGCGGATCCTTTCCATAGCCAAGCATGAAGCCTTCGTGAGCTTTGGGTTCAAATTTTGACTTGTGATGGGTATCCTTGATCCATCACCTAGCACCAAAGACTCTGAAGTAGCTGACATTTGGCTTCTTGCCAGTAAGGAGCTCATAGGATGTTTTGCCCAGAAGCTTATGGATGTAGACACGGTTGATGATGTGACAAGCTGTATCAATGGCTTCAGGCCAGAACTTTCTTGGTGTCTTGTACTCGTCAAGCATTGTTCGAGCCATCTCGATGAGGGTTCTGTTCTTGCACTCTACAATGCCGTTTTGCTGAGGTGTGTATGGAGTAGAAAATTCATGAGTGATTCCCATTGTATCCAGATAAAGATCAAGCCCGGTGTTCTTGAATTCAGTGTCGTTATCACTTCTGATATGCTTGATCTTGATGCCATAATTGTTTATTGCTCGATTGGCGAATCATCTGAAGACATCTTGTACTTCAGTCTTGTAGAGAATTATGTGCACCCATGTATATCTTGAGTAGTCATCAACAATGACGAAGCCATAGAGACATGCCGTTATTGTGAGGGTGGAGTAGTGAGTAGGGCCAAATAACTCCATGTGCAACAGCTCAAAGGGTTGAGATGTCGTCATGATTGTCTTCGAGGGGTGCTTGGCCCTTGTCATCTTCCCAGCTTCGCAAGCACCACACAAATGATCTTTCTTGAATTTGACACCTTCGATGCCTATGACATGCTTCTTCTTGACGAGAGCGTGCAAGTTCCTCATGCTAGCATGCGCCAGCCTTCGATGCCAAAGTCAGCATTCTGAAGCTTTTGCAAGAAGACATACGGCAAGCTGTGGACCTGCTGAGAAATCTACCATGTATAGATCACCTTTCTTATACCCTTCAAAGACTAGAGACTTGTCAGATTCCATTGGTACAAGGCAACGATATTTTCCAAATATCACAATCATGTTTAAGTCACAAAGCATTGAGACAGACATTAAGTTGAATCCAAGGGATTCAACAAGCATCACTTTATCCATGTGTTGATCCTTTGAGATTGCAACTCTACCTAGACCCAATACCTTGCCTTTACAAGTGTCAGCAAAAGTGATTTGACTCTTGTCGGATGGACGTAAGGTTGAGTCCATAAGAAGACTTCGATCACCAGTCATATGATTAGTGCATCCGCTATCAATAATCCATTCTGAAGCTTTTGGTGACATGCCCTACAGTGCAGTTAGGAGGATAGGCTTCACAAGGTATGTTGTGAAGCATAAGCATTTGATGCACATTTGGATTATCACAGCATAGATGAAAGTTAGCACACAGTATGACAGGTAAGTGATTCATATGTGGAATACATAGTAAGTTATTTTATCATGCGTCCCTTTGTGTTTTAGGTCCCCAGCAATTATATCGGACGCCTTTGATTGCTGGCTGGAGACCACATTCTGCAAAAGAGAGTTAATTCTTCTTCACCACCCACATTTTCAGGGGTGGCTTAGAAGCAATGAGTCTAAGTGCAGCATCTGAGAATTTCGGCTTTGAAGCCCTAGCAAATAGCCTTGCAGGAGATGAATGATACTCATGTGAATAAGCAGAAAAGTTCTTAGTTCTATGAACATAGCGGTTTGAAGACACATGCTCATATTCATGAGTCTGAGTATGATTTCCCTGCAAAACATTGGCGTTAGGGTGACTCAAGTGAGTCCTATATTCGTATGAAGCCGTTGGACCATATGATGCCTTGGTCTGGGGCTTGTCTTCTTCCCTGGTGGTGTCATGATGACATTCACTGGAAGATTCTCAAGGCAGCTTTTGGGAACCCAGATCTTCTTCATAGGAGGTCCATTCCTGCAGTTAGTACCAATTTACCTGGCAAACACTTCACCATTCTGATTTTTGAACAGTTTATAGTTTGCATCAAAGGATTCATCAATGATAATAGGATTAGCACAGGTAAAGCCAGATAAAGTGGATGGATTAGCACAGGCAACCCATGTGGTTTTGGGATACTGCTCAGGCTTCCAGTAGGAACCATCGGCATTCATTTTCCTCTCGAACCCAACACCCTCTTTCCTAGTGTTTCGGTTCAGAATCTGCTTTTTGAGGACATCACAAAGTGTCTGATGCCCTTTCAGACTTTTATACATCCCTGTTTCAAGCAATGTCTTCAACCTAGCATTTTCATCAGCAATAGTAGTGGTATCCTCAGAAGAGGGGTTAGTTACCACATCAGTAGTTGAAGACAGAGAAACAGTAGCAGCAATGGAACATTCAGCAACAGAAGCAGCGTTATCATGCTCAATGCATTTTAAACATCGTGGTTCAAATCCATCCTGAGTGGGACTGATCTGTTGAGCGCGAAGTGACTCATTCTCTATTTGAAGATCTTCATGAGTCGCTTTCAATTTCTCAAGCTCTTGCTTCCTTTGAAGATAATCATAGGAGAGCTTTTCATATGTGGTTGAGAGCGTCTCATGAAGACTTTCAAGTTCTTGGTACTTAGCATGAAGATTTTTTATGTCTTCTACTAAGGACTGTGAACGTGTCATTTCCGCGTCCAACAGGTCATCGCTTTTGTCTAATAGTTTTTGAGTATGTTCCATAGCCCTTTGTTGTTCAGTAGCAATTTTAGCAAGTGTTTTGTAGCTGGGTTTGGATTCACAATCAGAGTCATCTTCACTTGATGTTTGAAAGTAAGCATCGCGTGATTTTACCTTGGCACCACGTGCCATGAAGCAGTAGGTGGGAGCAGGATCGTCCATGTCATCAGCTTCAGCGTTGGTGTTGAAGTCATTGCCTTCAGTGTTGAAGATGGACTTGGGAACATAGGCTGTGGCTAGAGCCAGACTTGCAATGCCAGGGTCGGACTCCTCTCCAGATTCCACCTCTGCCTCCTCAGAAGCAGACTCCTCCTCTAAATTCATTTCCTTGCCAACAAAAGCACGAGCCTTGCCAGATGAGCTCTTCTTATGAGATGAAGACTTTGATGTGGACTTGGAAGAAGACTTTGATGATTTCTTCTTCTTCTTGTCATTAGAGTCATATTCCTTGCTCTTCTTCTTCTTCTTCTCGTTGTCCCACTAAGGACACTCAGAGATGTAGTGCCCAGGCTTCTTACACTTGTGACATGTTCTCTTCTTGTTGTCTTGAGTGGAAGCTTCATCATTTCTTGAACTGGATCGTGAAGACTTTCTGAAGCCCTTCTTGTTGGTGAATTTCTGGAACTTCTTCACAAGCATAGCAAGCTCCCTTCCAATGTCTTCAGGATCATCAGAACCGCAGTCAGATTCTTCTTCTTCAAATGAGGAAACAACTTTTGCCTTCAAAGCACGAGTTCAGCCATAGTTGGGGCCATAGATATCTCTTTTCTCAGAAAGCTGGAACTCATGTGTATTGAGCCTCTCAAGTATATCAGACGGATCGAGTGTCTTGAAGTCAGGACGTTCTTGTATCATGAGGGCAAGGGTGTCAAAGGAGCTGTCAAGGGATCTCAGCAGCGTCTTGACGATTTCATGCTTGGTGATCTCAGTGGCGCCAAGAGCCTGAAGCTCATTTGTGATGTCGGTGAGGCGTCAAACGTGAGCTGGACATTTTCATTGTCGTTTCTCTTGAAGCGGTTGAAGAGGTTGCGAAGAACACTGATCCTTTGATCTCTCTGTGTTGAGACGCCTTCATTGACCTTGGATAGCCAGTCCCAGACTAGCTTTGACGTTTCCAGAGCACTCACACGGCCCTACTGTCCTTTTGTCAGATGACCATAGATGATGTTGTTTGCAGTCGAGTCCAGTTGAATGAACTTCTTGACATCAGTAGGGGTGACACCTTCACCAGTTTTGGGTACGCCATTCTTGACGACATACCAGAGGTCGACATCAATGGCTTCAAGATGCATGCGCATCTTATTCTTCCAGTAGGGATATTCACTTCCATCGAACACGGGGCAGGCAGCGGAGACTTTGATTATCCCTGCAGTCGACATAGCTAAACTCCAGGTGGTTAAACCGAATCACACAGAACAAGGGAGTACCTTGCTCTGATACCAACTGAAAGTGCTAGTTATCGACTAGAGGGGGGTGAATAGGCGATTTTTATCAAAGTCTTCAAAACATGGAAGTTTCAAAGACAAACGATAGAAATAACCTAATTGATATGCAGCGGAAGATAAACTACAACAAGCAAGCCATAGTCAAGTATGCAATAGCGTTAATGTACGAAGACTAATAACAGCTAGGTAGTAGAATCAGGATGGAAGATAGTATGAAGCCAATCAACAATAGTAGTCAAGCAATGAAGTCAATCAGATAAGACAGATAAGCAACGACTTCACGAAGACAAACTCAAGGTAAAGGAGGGAAGAGATAGAACCAGTCACTTGTTGAAGACACAGGATTTGTTGGACCAGTTCCAGTTGCTGTGACAACTGTACGTCTGGTTGGGGAGGCTGAGATTCAACTCAGAAGACCGTGTCTTCACCTTATTCCCCTTGAGCTAAGGTCACTTAGTCCTCGCCCAATTACTCTGGTAAGTCTTCAAGGTAGACTTCCAAACCTTCACAGACTTTGTTCACCTGGCAATCCACAATGACTCTTGGATGCTCAGAACGCGACGCCTAACCGGCTGGAGGATGCACAGTCCTCAAGTGTAATAAGTCTTCAGGTCACACAGACAGAAAGACTTCAGTGATGCCTAACACTCTTTGGCTCTGGGTGTTTGGGCTTTGTCCTCGCAAGGATTTCTCTCTCTCAAATGCTTCAAGGTGGGTTGCTCTCAAAACGACAAAAGTCGTATACTAACTCTGAGCAGCCAATTTATGGTGTAGGGGGTGGGCTATTTATAGCCACAAGGCAACCCGACCTGATTTTTCCGAAATGACCCTGGGTCACTAAGGAACTGACACGTGTTCCAACGGTCAGATTTCAAACACACACGGCAACTTTACTTGGGCTACAAGCAAAGCTGACTTATCCAACTCTGGATAAGATTTGCTCTCATTGTCTTCGCTCGAAGACATAGGATTTGGGTTGAGCATCACTTCAGTCACTCTGACTTAGTTCACTTGGACCCCACTTAACAGTACGGTGGTTCCTATGACTCAACACAGAAGAAGAGGAAACAACGAAACAACTCAGTCTTCGCGCTCCATAGTCTTCACTCAATGTCTTCTCATGTCATAGTCTTCAATGTGAACCTCTTCACACACCACCATTGTCTTCAATGTCTTCATACATTTTTAGGGGTCATATCCGGTAGGTAAACCGAATCAATGAGGGACACTACCTACGTTATCCTGCAATTCTCACAAATGCATTAGTCCCTCAACCAACTTTGTCGTCAATACTCCAAAACCAACTAGGAGTGGCACTAGATGCACTTACATTCCTTGCTTGCGTACAATTTCCTTGAATTGCTTACTCCCTGCAAGGCTCTTGTATACACCTTTCTCTATAATTCCCTTCAATAAGCTATTTTCTTGCTCAAATGTAACTTGGCTAAGAGAATCATTAGTGGAATCAAGAGAACTACTAGAAGCAACAATATTTGATTTAACATAATTATTGTTACTACTAGAGGAAGGACCTTTCTTGTTCTTGTTACTAGACTTGACTTGAGGCATGTAAGTGGATAAGAGTAAACGCTTGGCAATGTAGAAGAACTTTTCTTACGAAGATCATCATTGATTGCTTGCAAGAACTCATGTTCTTGCTCAAGATTGAGATTTTCAAAGCGTAACTTCTCATGAGCCCTTAAAAGTTCTCGATGATCTTCGAAGATAGTTTCATGAGCTAACTTAAGAGTGTTTAGTTCTTTAGTTAGAAGCTCAATCTTCTCCTTATCATTGTCATTCGTTTTATCTTGACTAGCATGACTAATTGACGTTTCATCATAGTATTCATCACTAGAGTTGTCAACAAGTAAATCATCATCACCTAGCAAGTCATCTTCATCACTATTGAAATCAACATACTCAGGATGTGTTACCTTTGGACCTTTGGCCATGAAGCATCTTCCAATTCCTTCATTTGGTGAGTCAAATATGTCGTAGGAGTTGGTTGACACAAGTGCTAGACCGGCAACACCTTCATCTTGAGTATATTCGGAGTCGGAGTGATAGCTTCTCTCGGAGTGATGGTCGGAGTCGGAGCCGGATACCCATTCACCAACATGAGCTTGATGTCTTCGTTTTGTGTAGCTCCTTGATGACTTGTCCTTCCTTTCCGAATCCTTGCTTCTCCGTGAGGGTCTTCGTTCATAATGATCATCTCTACTCCTCCTCTCTCTTGGTGGTGATTCTTCTCTTTTGCTTCTTCTTTTTGGAGAATCTTCTCTTCTTTTGTAGGGTGTCGTACACTCATTGGAGTAGTGTCCAGGTCTCCCACAATTGTAGCAATTGCGCTCTCGACTAAAAGATCTTTTGTCATTGTATGACCTTGACTTGGAGCTTCTTTCTTTGCTTCTACTCTTGTTGTGAAGTTCTTCACCATTAAGCTCAATTCTTCATTGAAGGTTTCTTTCTCACTTGATGATGTGGGGGCTTCACATGAGGCTTTGTAAGCACCACTTGACTTGTTGTGAAGTTCTTCCTTATCCTTGAGTGACATCTCATGAGCAACAATTCTTCCAATGACTTCCGTTGGCTTGAGATCTTTGTAGTTTGGCATCATTTGGATCAATGTGCACACGGTATCATACTTTCCATCCAATGCTCTTAGGATCTTCTTGATGATGAATCTGCCGGTCATCTCTTCACTCCCTAAGCCGGCAATCTCATTTGTGATAAGAGCAAGCCTAGAGTACATTTCAGCGACACCTTCACCATGCTTCATCTTGAACTTGTCAAGCTGACTTTGGAGCACATCCAGCTTGGATTCCTTGACGAAGTCAGTACCTTCATGCATATCAATCAAAGTATCCCAAATTTCCTTTGCATTCTCAAGACGGCTGATTTTTTTGAATTCTTCGGGGCATAATCCGTTGAAGATGATATCACAAGGTTGAGCGTTGTATTGCAGCATCTTCAATTCTTTCGCATTAGCTTCACGGTTGGGCTCTCTCCCATCAAAGAATTCACCTTGCAAGCCAATACAAATAATAGCCCAAACGGCGTGGTTATGTCCGAGAATATGCATTTTCATATTATGTTTCCAACTAGCAAAATTAGTGCCATCAAAGTAAGGACCTCTACGGTGATAATTTCACTAGACGCATACTCTCCAAGGTTGTGAAACCAAAGCTATGACCACCAAAAGCTATGGGAATCAAAACAAATGGAGACCAAAGCTCTGATACCACTTGTAGGACCTTGAAGTATGTCTAGAGGGGGGTAGACTACTTGACTAATTAAAAACTTAACCTTTTCCCAATTTTAGAGTTTGGCAGATTTTAGCAATCTTTGGACAAGTCAAGCAACCATCATTCAAATCAGGCAAGCATGCAAAGAGTATATAGGCAACGGAAATTAAAGCATGCAACTTGCAAGAAAGTAAAGGGAAGGGTTTGGAGGATTCAAACGCAATTGGAGACACGGATGTTTTTGTCGTGGTTCCGATAGGTGGTGCTATCGTACATCCACATTGATGGAGACTTCAACCCACGAAGGGTAATGGTTGCGTGAGTCCACGGAGGGCTCCACCCACGAAGGGTCCACGAAGAAGCAACCTTGTCTATTCCACCATGGCCGTCGCCCACGAAGGACTTGCCTCACTAGCGGTAGATCTTCATGAAGTAAGCGATCTCCTTGCCCTTACAAACTCATTGGTTCAACTCCACAATCTTTTCGGAGGCTCCCAAGTGACACCTAGCCAATCTAGAAGACACCACTCTCCAAGAAGTAACAAATGGTGCGTTGATGATGAAATCCTTGCTCTTGTGCTTCAAATGATAGTCTCCCCAACACTCAACTCTCTCTCATAGGATTTGGATCTGGTGGAAAGAAGATTTGAGTGGAAAGCAACTTGGGGAAGGCTAGAGATCAAGATTAATATGGTAGGAATGAAATATCTTGGCCTCAACACATGAGTAGGTGGTTCTCTCTCAGAAATGGTAAGTTGGAAGTGTAGGTTTGTTCTGATGGCTCTCTCCACGAATGAAGAGGAGGTGGAGGGGTATATATAGCCTCCACACAAAATCTAACCGTTACACACAATTTACCAAACTCGGTGGGACTGAATCAACAAACTCGGTCGGACTGATTCAGCAAATTTAGTGACCGTTAGGATTTTCGGTGGGACCGAAATGCAACTCGGCAGGACCGATATGGTTAGGGTTAGGGCATAACGTAATCTCGGTGAGACCGATTACACAAACTCGGTGAGACCGATTTTGGTAATTAGCTAACCAGAGAGTTGGTCAGGTAAACTCGGTGGGACCGATTTGCTCTTTTCGATGAGACCGGAATGTTACAAAAGGGAAACAGAGAGTTTACATTGCAATCTCGGTGGGACCGATCACTCACTTTGGTTAGACCGAAACGTTACGAAGAGAAACAGAGAGATTACAATCCCATCTCGGTGAGACCGAGATCCCTATCGGTAGGACCGATTTGCCTAGGGTTTGTGGCAGTGGCTATGACATATGAACTCGGTGGCGCCGGATAGAAAGAATCGGTGTGACCGATTTTGGCTTTAGGTTTAGGTCATATGAGGATGTGAGAAAGTAGTTGAGGGTATTTGGAGTATATCACTAAGCACTTGAAGCAAGAGGCTCATTAAGCAACACCTCATCCCTCCTTGATAGTATTGGCTTTTCCTATAGACTCAATGTGATCTTGGATCACTAAAATGTAAAATGAAGAGTCTTGAGCTTTTGAGTTTGAGCCAATCCTTTATCCTTGATATTTTGACGGCTGCACTTTCATCATCCATGCCATGCCATTCATTGAGCTTTCCTGAAATAACAGTCTTGGAATAGCATTAGCTCAATGAGCTATATGTTGTTATGAATTACCAAAACCACCTAGGGATAGTTGCACTTTCAGTACTCAACAAGTCGACCCGACTTTAGTCACCATCTGTATAGTATGTATATATGTATAGTATATACCCGTGATCACCTCCCGAGTGATCACGGCCCGGTAGTATAGCAAGGCAGACTGACAAGAATGTAGGGCCAATGATGATAAACTACCATCCTATACTAGTCATTTAGGATTGCGGGTAAGGTATCAATGACTGTAGCAACAATCACAGGCTATGCAACAGAATAGGAGTAACCGAACAGTAACATGCTACACTACTCTAATGCAAGCATTAGAGAGGAGAATAGGCGATATCTGGTGATCAAAGGGGGGGGCTTGCCTGGTTGCTCTGGCAAGAAGGAGGGGTCGTCAACTCCGTAGTCGAACTGGGCAGCAGCAGCATCGGTCTCGTAGTCTACCGGAGAGAAGAAGAGGGGGAAGAAACAGTAAATACAATGCAAACATAAGCATGACGATGCATGAAATGACACTGAGCGGTGTTAGGTGTGCCCTAACGCGGTAGTAGGTGATACCAGCGAAAGGGGGAAACATCCCGGAAAGTATCCCCGGTGTTTTGCATTTTTGGTCAGATGAACCGGAGGAGGAAAGTTGTGGGTTCACTAAGCTAGGGACGCGTGGCGGTATCTGGATTCGTCTCGTCGTTCTGAGCAACTTTCATGTAGAAAGTATTTTCATCTGAGCTACGGTTTATTTTATATGATTTTCTAAAGTTCTAAATCATTTTTAGAATTTATTTAATTAATTTAATTCAACATTATCCAGAACAGTGTTTGCTGACGTCATCATGATGTTAGTAGTCAACAAAGGTGTTGACTGGTCAAACTGATGTGTGGGTCCAGTGGGACCCACCTGTCATACACTATTTAGGTTAATTAGAGTTTAAGTTAATTAGTTAGGCTTAATTAGTTAACTAAAACGATTAGGTTAAACTAATACAGAATTAATTAAGTTAATTAATTCTTTAATTAATTATTTTTATTTATTATTATTATTATTATTATTATTATTAAATTCCTTTTTTTATAAAACCGTTTTGAGGCGCTGGGGCCAGTTTGTCATTGGGCCAGGGGGCCTTAGCGGTTACGGGCGAGCAACGGGGCGGGGCGCCCGAACTGGCGCGAGCCCGAGGGGTGCTGGGCGCGCACGGCGCACGCCGGTGCCGGCGGCCAGGGCCAGGGGAGGCGGGGCTCACGGCGAGGAGCGTGGCGGACGCGAGCCCGTCCGGAGCTCAGGCGCGGGGCGCACGGGGGAAAGGGGGGCGCGGCGCGAGGCGAGGACGAACGAGGCGCGGGCGAAGCGAGGCAGGGTCGGGGTAAGGGCACGGCGATGCGCGGGCGGTGAGCGCGCGCGGAGCGCAGGGTGCGGTGTGCGACAGAGGAGGAGAGGAGGAGTCAGGGCTCACTGCGGAATGCAAGGATCGGGGCAGTGGGGCGCGGGGAGGAGACGTAGACAACGGCGACGCGGTGACGAGGTGCAGGTCGGCGAGGAGGAGGAGGCAGGCTAGCGACATGGTGGTGGCGATGACGGGCGGCAGCATCGGGTCGGCGATGAGGTCCGGCGACGGCGTGGCAGCTCCGGGGCGACGGCGGTGAGGTGACGGCGTTGGAGATGGCGAGGCTTGGTGGAGCCGTCGTGGGCGAGGCGAGGAGGCGTGCAGTCCGGCGGAGAGGAAGACAGGGATGACGGCGTAGAGGACGACGGGGGAAGGTCCGGCGAGGTCCAGGTCGATGGCCGACGCGGCCGGCGCGGCGAGAGGCGCCGCTGAGCGCCCGATCCAATCTGGATCGGGGGAGCAGAGGGAGGAGTGGGACGAGTGGGGGCAAGTGGTGCAGTCGGGGTTAGGGTTTGGTCGCCCAGGGGGATAAGGGAGTGAGGGTCGGGGCGCAGCTGGGCCAGCCTGGTTGGCCCAGTTGGGCTGGTGGCCTGCTGGGCCGGAGCCTGGGGGGTGTTTCCTTTCTTTTCTTTTCTTTGTTTTGTTTTTGTTTAGACCTTTTCTTTTTATTTATTTTATTTCTTTACTGTGTCACTTGAAGTTTCTTTTATGTTAGTTTTATAAAATACCAAATGAGCACCTAAATTAGTATTACTAATTAGTCCACTACCACAATTATTTTGGCACACTACTAAATTAGTTATATTATTATAACTTTATAAAAGGCATTTAATTAATTATTTTGCCCTTTGTTTTGGTTGTTTTAGTGCATTTAATTATTATAAGAAATGTTGGTTTCTCCAACATTATTACTCATGAATTTATTTGTCACATTTTGAACATTTTAGTTTTGATGTTTGAAAACTTTTATTGTTAGGTTGATTTTGATTTTGAATTTGAACGCGGACCGGTTTCGTACTAATGGGAGATTAGCAACAGTAATCAGGGTGACGTGGTATCATTAGCAGAGGTTCACTGTAGCTTAAATACCCGGGCGTCACAATTCTCCTCCACTACAAGAAATCTCGTCCCGAGATTTAAGAGGGAGAGTAATGGGGAGAGGATTTGGTTACGAATCTAGCGGGTCTTCTCATCCTGGCTTTCTTTTCGTGAAGAAGTTGATCCCTGTCGTTGATGTCTTCATTTCTCTACTTCAGGTCATCTTGACGAAGTTGCACCCTTTCTTCAGGGTCTATCTCGTACTTACGAATAGGTAAGGGGCAGTTCGACAATGATAGAATGCTATAAGGGTTAACCATCAGGGGTTATCCCATGAATGAACACAGGGGTATCTCTCAAGTTGGTCAAATGAAACACACCATGAGCCAGGCAAGAAGGTATAGTAAGAAGTATCAAGCGGATAGGCAATCGTTCGATGCCCAATTAAAAGGTGAAAGGGTTTCAGGGCACGAGAATAAGTATTGCTTATGATACCAGAGTAGATCACTAGGAAGGTGACCCGTCAGTTACATACAGAGTCAAATGTGAGGACTAACTATTAGAAACAGGGTTGTATAGGATAGTCAGGTTTCCATCCTGTGGAACTATGGGTTATGGGCCCCCCATGTGGGTTAAAAGTAGGAAGGGCAGAGATGTCTTGCGTGATCATGCAAGCAAGGCATATCAGAGGGTAGCCTGTCGATTATGTCGGCAACAACGTCGGTACCAAGGGTGAGGGATGAAGAGAACCATTTCCCTGCTCGTTGAACGAGGCGGACCAATAGGCAAAGTTCTCGTCCATCGATGGCTACCAGAATGTCATCAACAATAGTAAGTACAACAAGGTGTTTACATAAGCAAGGAAATATTACTGCTTATATAATATAGATCACAAGAAGGTTTAAACAAACCAATGGAAAGGAAAAGTGGTTATCAGGTTTAAATAGAACAATGGAAGGGAAAATGTGTATACACACATATTTCGGGGGTATATCATTCCCAAGGATAAGTGGAGCATGATATCCATGATAGGATAGAAAGTAGAAAACCATTTAGGTAAGGGGGAAGGAATCTCATGATATTACCCATACAACAGTGTTAGGATAAATGATAAAGAAAATTTAGCATTGTGCTTCAAATGCTCTTATTGAAAATCAGATTACCACACACATGTTTCGAGATAGCATTGACATGGTCTTCAAGCAAAGGTCAGACTTTGGATACAGGAAGGATCCATCAGGAACAACTTGTAGAATAAGTCTTACAATTTCCTCATGGAAGAATGGATAACCTTGATAATAAGGAAACTATAACAGCAGGTCATCCGGCCAGGTGTGCTAGGCATGCCATCACCTTACCGGGTCATAAAAGACCAGTGTTATAACTCTTGGAAAAATGTTCCAACCATCACATCTGACCGAGATTCAGATCTGATCGGTGTTAGGATACCTCAGACTCAGGATGCCTGAGAAGAAAAGGTGCAAAACAAATTGACGAGACGACATTGTAAGATTCTCGAGAAATTTACTACGGAAGCGAGTTCTGAAACAACAGCTCATCATTAAACAAAAGAAGAGATAACGAGGTAGCTGATGAACTCAACGACAATTCATCGAGACTTCCAAAAGATGGGTTTCCACAATTATGTGAACAAGGAGATAAGATTAGCTAGATCAAATGACTTAATGATGTATGCTCGAGGAAAACATACACAGTTAAACATTGGTTGAATGTGCACCCGAAATATGGGCTAGGTAGCACGATCAATGTTCGAATGATGATTCAATAAGCCATAGACGTAGAATGAAACTATAGACCAATAACTTCAAAGCAATAGGGTTCCTAGAAGTTTAGAATTTACACATCACAGACCATTTGTCGATATTCCGGTTAGAAACAACACGCGGACCAAGAAAAGAATGGTGATGTTAATAAGTATCACTTGTATCAAGAAGTCTTAAGGGTGGTGGATTTCCAAGACATTCTTGACATAAAAGATAGCAATACTCCAAGGTAAAACATAACATAAGTTGGATAGCAAGGATCTCAAGGTACAACACAAGACATGAACAAGTTTGTGTTGAAGGGAAAGCAAGAATGTTGCCGATGATAACACAAATCATCGAGGGGCAAGGATGGTATTTCTCATCATGAACACAGTTGACATCTCGGGACAAGTCAAAGTGTTGAAGGTGATCTGACACATTTGCCGGGAGGTTTCAAGAGGATGCAATCAAACAACAATGGCAACAAGCAAGGAAATGACGAAGTGGCAAGTTATAGGATCAATATATAAGATGCAATCTCAGAACCAAAGTTGCCTTTCAAGATAAGCAACATGATGTTGAAAGCTCGACCTAAGTCGTGCTCACACACTAATGAATTCGTGCACCAGAGAAGGACGAGGTAGCACAGTCAAAGATAGCAAGACCAGGATGCAGCCGATAGTCTAGGAATGACCAGATTGGGTTTAGAATTTCCCAGTAAAAATACTAGGGGTATTTGACTTGTAGTGCGGAATAACTTCACTAGTCGGTGCCCTCAGTTGACAACAACCCAGAACCCGTGGAGTGACTATGACGGGGAAAGGTACTACTTCATCAGAAATTCATAAGATGTAGTGTAATGGCTTGATATCCTCGAGATACCGGGGGGTAATACTCGACGAAAGATCAAAGTAAAGGTTGGACTGGTGGATTGATCCACAGAGGACAAGTGCCTAAACTTGCCCGAGAAATGGGATCTAAGAAGAACATATGGTTGAAACCACGATTGCAAAGGATCAATTCACTGATACCAAAGGATATTATATCAAGGAAATAGTTATTACAACAAGAAGCTTCCATGATAAGTTCCACATCGGGTCCATGGGCATGAACACAAAAATCAAGGTCCACTCCCACTTCTCCAATGCATGACCTTCCATTCACTTCTCGTTTTTCTTAAATGACATTAGTTGTTGAAAGTTTTACCCGGTGCAATACCAGATAAGTATGACCCATGAAATCTTTCGGGTTCACACAAATTAGGAAAGGCGTTGGTTCAACCTATCAGGGCATCTTAGGAACATATACCACAAACTTCAGGAGCGAATAACTCAAGCTCGGGAGCAGAGCATTGTTGACAAAAGCAGGGATACAATTTACCAAAGGCATATGTATCTGAGGAAAGGCTCACAAGGTTATCGAATATGAAGGATGGTGTCGGATAAAATCCAATAAAGGATCTGGTGGTCCATAAGGGATCTGATGTGAGCATCGGTACTCAACTAGAAGAAGAAAGAATGCAAGTGGATCAGATGATAGAAACAACTAACTAACTCCAAGCTCAATTGCACACGAATTACGAATTCCAAGTCAAGGAATTAGAAGCAATGCTCTGATTAGGGATGGATAAGTTGAATAGTCAACCGACGATAATTTGATTGGTCGAGAACTAGCTCCAATTAAAAATGAAGGCTGAGCCGGAAAGATAATTTATAAAGATCAATTGATGTTTGTGGGCATTTGCAACATAGTGAATCAATGGACTCAAAATGATAATGACAAGGGATGCCAATAAGATTACGAGACTTATGGGATTAACCATAATGCAAGCAAGCAAGAATTTTAGAAGCAATAGGCTGCTTAGGATTTTCAAAAAATCAAAAAGTATTCTGAAGAATTATGTGAGACACATGAACAATTGAGAAGATCGGATCCTCGATAAATGTGAGGAAAAACCTGTAAGGGTTTTCATGCAAAATAAAACTGCAAGACAGTAAACTCAAAGGATTCTCGGGACAACGGCGAATATTTTGAAGCATCTTGTAACAACAAGAGCGACGAGGAATGATCAAGAGAATGACAAGTGCATACAGATATCCATAGGGATATATAGATGACAGTGGATTGCAGAGGCGATGAGCACAACGGTCTCGGGAAAATATCGAGGGTTTATCCTCAGAATCTTCTGACGAAGCAGGTGATCTTCCAGAATGAGGGCTCTCCGGGAGAAATAGTTATGCAAACCTAGAGTTAGAGTTAGCAAAGTCATTTAACCCGAATAGAGGAGAGATCAGAGTCCCAGAGTAAAGGTCGAGAAGTAAAAGATCCTAATACCACCTAATGGCGACGTGGGCCCATGGGCCGCACAGCCATGTTAGTAAAAGTTGTGTAAAGTCTAGACTCGACTTCGACCAAGGAGTGTGGAAGGGGGATTCCTACAGGCAGTCGGCTCTGATACCAACTTGTGACACCCCCCATTCAATCGTACACTAATCATACACGCAAACGTGTACGATCAAGATCAGGGACTCACGGGAAAATATCACAACACAACTCTAAAAATAAAATAAGTCATACAAGCATCATAATACAAGCCAGGGGCCTTGAGGGCTCGAATACAAGTGCTCGATCATAGACGAGTCAGCGGAAGCAACAATATCTGAGTACAGACATAAGTTAAACAAGTTGCCATAAGATGGCTAGCACAAACTGGGATACAGATCAAAGAGGCGCAGGCCTCCTTCCTGGGATCCTCCTAAACTACTCCTGGTCATCGTCAGCGGCCTGCACATAGTAGTAGGCACCTCCAATGTAGTAGGAGTCGTCATCGACGGTGGCGTCTGGATCCTTGGCTCCAACGTCTGGTTGCGGCATCCGAGAAGAAAAGGAAAGAGTGGGAAAAGAGGGAGCAAAGCAACCGTGAGTACTCATCCAAAGTACTCGCAAGCAAGGATCTACAGTACATATGCATGGGTATATGTGTAAAAAGGCAAGGTGTACTGAACTGCATAATGCCAGAATTAGAGGGGGATAGCTAGTCCTATCGAAGACTACGCTTCTGGCAGCCTCCATCTTGCAGCATGTAAAAGAGAGTAGAATGAAGTCCTCCAAGTAGCATCACATAGCATAATCCTACCCGGCGATCCTCCCCTCGTCGCCCAGTGGAAAAGCGATCACCGGGTCGTCTGTGGAACTTGTCTGGGTGTGTTTTATTAAGTATCCGGTTCTAGTTGTCATAAGGTCAAGGTACAACTCCGGGTCATCCTTTTACCGAGGGCCACGGCTATTCGAATAGATAAACTTTCCTGCGGGGATGCACCACATAACCCAACACACTCGATCCCATTTGGCCGGACACACTTTCCTGGGTCATGCCCAGCCTCGGAAGATCAACACGTCGCAGCCCCACCTAGGCACAACAAAGAGGTCAGCACACCGGTCTAAATCCTATGGCGCAGGGGTCTGGGCCCATCGCCCTTTGCACACCTGCACGTTGTGAACCGGCCGGAAGCAGACCTAGCCTCCCTAATACAAGAGCAGGCGTTCCAGTCCAATCCGGCGCACGCCGCTTAGTCGCTGACGTCACGAAGGCTTCGGCTGATACCACGACGTCGACTGCCCATAACTGTTCCCGCGTAGTTGGTTAGTGCGTATAGGCCAGTGGCCAGACTCGGATCAAATACCAAGATCTCGTTAAGCGTGTTATTGAAGTAACCGCGGATGCCGACCAGGGCCAGGCCCACCTCTCGCCTAGGTGGTCTCAACCTGCCATGTTGCTCCGCCTCAAAGTAACAGTCGGGGGGCGTCGGGAACCCAGGCCCACCTCTACCGGGATGGAGCCACCTGTCCTTCCAGCCCCCACATCGGAATCATGTGTGGGTACCCAACAAGTCGACCCGACTTTAGTCACCATTTATATAGTATGTATATATGTATAGTATATACCCGTGATCACCTCCCGAGTGATCATGGCCTGATAGTATAGCAAGGCAGACTGACAAGAATGTAGGGCCAATGATGATAAACTAGCATCCTATACTAGGCATTTAGGATTGCGGGTAAGGTATCAATGACTATAGCAACAATGATAGGCTATGCAACAGAATAGGAGTAACCGAACAGTAACATGCTACACTACTCTAATTCAAGCAGTAGAGAGAAGAATAGGCGATATCTGGTGATCAAAGGGGGGGCTTGCCTGGTTGCTCTGGCAAGAAGGAGGGGTCGTCAACTCCGTAGTCGAACTGGGCAGCAGCAGCGTCGGTCTTGTAGTCTACCGGAGAGAAGAAGAGGGGGAAGAAACAGTAAATACAATGCAAACATAAGCATGACGATGCATGACATGGCAATGAGCGGTGTTAGGTGTGCCCTAACGCGGTAGTAGGTGATACCAGCGAAAGGGGGAAACATCCGGGAAAGTATCCCCGGTGTTTTGCGTTTTCGGACAAATGAACCAGAGGAGGAAAGTTGCGGGCTCACTAAGCTAGGGACGCGTGGCGGACGAACCGGCTGCATATCTGGATTTGTCTCGTCGTTCTGAGCAACTTTCATGTAGAAAGTATTTTCATCTGAGCTACGGTTTATTTTATATGATTTTCTAAAGTTTTAAATCATTTTTAGAATTTATTTAATTAATTTAATTCAACATTATCCAGAACAGTGTTTGCTGACGTCATCATGACGTCAGTAGTCAACAGAGGTGTTGACTGGTCAAACTGATGTGTGGGTCTAGTGGGACCCACCTGTCATACACTGTTTAGGTTAATTAGGGTTTAGGTTAATTAGTTAGGCTTAATTAGTTAACTAAAACGATTAGGTTAAACTAATAGAAAATTAATTAAGTTAATCAATTATTTTTATTTATTATTATTTTTAAATTCCTTTTTTTATAAAACCGTTCTGAGGTGCTGGGGGCCGTTTATCATTGGGCCGGGGGGGCCTTAGCGGTTACGGCGAGCAACGGGGCGGGGCGCCCGAACGGGCACGAGCCCGAGGGGCGCTGGGCGCGCATGGGCATGCCGGCGCCGGCGGCCAGGGCCAGGAGAGGCGGGGCTCACGGTGACGAGCGCGGCGGACGCGAGCCCGTCCGGAGCTCGGGTGCGGGGCGCATGGGGTAAAGGGGGGGCGCGGTGCGAGGCGTGGACGAACAAGGCGCGGGTGAAGCGAGGCAAATCCAGGGTGAGGGCACGACGATGCGCGGGCGGTGAGCGCGCGCGGAGCGCAGGGTGCGGCGTGCGACAGAGGAGGAGAGGAGGAGTCAGGGCTCACTGCGGGATGCACGGATCAGGGCAGTGGGGCGCAGGGAGGAGATGGAGACGAGGCGACGCGTTGACGAGGTGCAGGCTGGCGAGGAGGAGGAGGCAGGCCGGCGACGTGGTGGTGGCGACGAGGGCGACGGCATCGGGTCGGCGACGAGATCCGGCGACGGCGTGGCAGCTCCGGGGCGACGGCGGTGAGGTGACAGCATTGGGGATGGTGAGGCTTGGTGGAGCCGTCGAGGGTGAGGCGAGGAGGCGTGTAGTCCGGCGGAGAGGAAGACAGGGATGACGACGTAGAGGACAGCAGGGGAAGGTCCGGCGAGGTCCAGGTCGATGGCCGACGCGGCCGGCACGGCGAGAGGTGCCGCCGAGCACCCGATCCAATATGGATCGGGGGAGCAGAGGGAGGGGTGGGACGAGTGGGGGCAAGTGGTGCGGTCGGGGTTAGGGTTTGGTCGCCCAGGGGGATAAGGGTGTGAGGGTCGGGGCGCGGCTGGGCCGGCCTGGTTGGCCCAGTTGGGCTAGTGGCCTACTGGGCCGGACCCTGGGGGGTGTTTTCTTTCTTTTCTTTTCTTTGTTTTGTTTTTGTTTAGACCTTTTCTTTTTATTTATTTTATTGCTTTACTGTGTCACTTGAAGTTTCTTTTATGTTATTTTTATAAAATACCAAATGAGCACCTAAATTAGTATTACTAATTAGTCCACTGCCACAATTATTTTGGCACACTACTAAATTAGTTATATTATTATAACTTTATAAAAGGCATTTAATTTATTATTTTTCCCTCTGTTTTTGGTTGTTTTAGTGCATTTAATTATTATAAGAAATGTTGGTTTCTCCAACATTATTACTCATGAATTTATTTGTCACATTTTGAACATTTTAGTTTTGATGTTTGAAAACTTTTATTGTTAGGTTGATTTTGATTTTGAATTTGAACGCGGACCGGTTTCGAACTAATGGGAGATTAGCAACAGTAATCGGGGTGACGTGGCATCATTAGCAGAGGTTCACTGTAGCTTGAATACTCGGGCGTCACAGTTTATTAGCCCTCGAAGCAAAGTACTACTATGCATGCCCCTAGGGGGATAGATTGATAGAAAAAGACCATCGCTCGTCCCTGACAACCACTCATGAGGAAGACAATCAATAATAAATCTTACTCCAATTTCATAGCACAATGAGAGACCATATGTGCATGCTTCGGGAATCACAAACCTTAACACCAATATTCTTACTAAACCACACTTACTCACTATCATGACTCTAATATCACTATCTTTATATCTCAAAACAAACTGAAAGAATCAAACTTCTCACATATTCAATGATCTTCATGAAAGTTTTTATTATATCCCTCTTGAATACCCATCATATTATGACTAAATTCATAACCCAAGCAAATTGCCATACTATTTATAAGACTCACAAAATAATATAAGTGAAGCATGAGAGTTCATCAATTTCTTAAAATTATAGCCACCGTCGTGCTCTCAAAGATATAAGTGAAGTAGTAGAGCAACTGCCTAGCTTAAAAGATATAAATAAAGCTCGAGGAGTATACTAATAAATTCACAATTAATGTGTGTCCCTCTAAAAAAGGTGTGTCCAGCAAGGATAATTGTGGAAAACTAAAAAGCAAATAAAGCAAAGACTCATATAATACAAGACGCTCCAAGCAAAACACATATCATGTAGTGAATAAAAATACGGCCTCAAGTAATTTACCGATGGATTGTAGACAAAAGAGGGGATGTCATCCAGGGCATCCCCAAGCTTAGACGCTTGGTTATCCTTGAATATTACCTTGGGGTGCCATGGGCATCCCCAAGCTTAGGCTCTTTCCACTCCTTATTCCATAGCCCATCAAAACTTCACCCAAAACTTGAAAACTTCACAACACAAAACTCAACAGAAAACTCGTGAGATACATTAGTATAATAAAGCAAATCACCACTTGAGGTACTATTGTAAACTCATTCCAATTTTATATTTGCATTATATCTATTGTATTCTAACTTCACCATGGCTCATACCCCCCCCCCCGATACAATCCATAGATTCATCAAAACAAGCGAACAACACAATGAAAACAGAATCTGTCAAAAATAGAATAGTCTGTAGTAATATGGACATTAGCTAAACTTTCGTAACTCCAAAAACTATGAAACATTAGGACAACGTAGAGATTTTTTATATTAATCTTGTGTAAAAAAATCAGAATTTTATCACTCTCTAGCAAATTTTAACAATTCTGCTACTGGACGCAAAAGTTTCTGTTTTTTTTTTCACAGAATCAAATCAACAATCTTCTAAATCATCCCAAAGGTCTTACTTGGCACAAACATTAATTAAGACAAAAGAACATCATCATAATCAGAAGTATTATGGTATATTTATTGAAAAACAGAACAAAAAGCAAGAAAAACAAAAATTATTGGGTTACCTCCCAGCAAGCGCTATTGTTTTACGCCCCTAGCTAGCCATATTGCATACATCTAGGTTTTGCCATCTTAGGTATTCTTTGCCATAGATGCATTTTTATCGGGAGGTTTTTCAAATATAACATGAAACATATCATCCATAGAGATTTTAGCATTATCAAGTTTCCCATTTGCAAATTCCCCTTGATTACCGGCTACAATCCAAGAATATTGTTGATTAACATCATTGAAACCTTGTTGGATCATACTAAAAAGAGGAACTTCCTTTTTAAGGTTCTCATCAAAGATGTGATAGTTGCGCATTAAATACCTTAATAAATAATCACTATTATAAAGTATCTCATCTATTACCGGTTTTTTACAGTTCATACCATAAAAGTCAAAGATTTCCCAAGCCTCCATTACTATGTGATCAAACTCATTCATAAGGACAAGGGTGGCTATCTTTTTAGCTCTAGGATATTTTATAACATGCAACTCATAAAACAATCTTTGCAATGTAGGATGAGTGCGAATATATCTTCTCTCAAGTTTAAGAACAAGTGCGGAAATAGCTTTTCCACAAGTTTGAGTTCTTTTAAGTATAGGAGCATCATCACAAGTCAAATTTCCAATGCAATTAAAGAATTCTTGGATGACACTTTTTCCTATAACATTCCCTTGTCCCAAGACAAAAGTTTTGGAATCAAGATTAGTGGAACTTCCAGTTTTAGGAGTTCTACCATCATCTGTTTCTGCCATAGCAAAATTACTCATGATGGAAGTTTCAAGGCAAGCAATCTAGCACACAAACAAACAAGAAGCAAACGAAAAGGCAAACAGAAAGAAGGCAAATAAAAAGACAGATATTTTTGTAATTTTTTGGAAAAAATTTAGAAGTGGGGGAGAGGAAAACGAGAGGCAAATGGAAAATAATGTAAATGCAACAGATGAGAGTTTATGATAGGTACTTGTTAGGCTTGATGTAGATCCTCCCCGGCAACGGCGCTAGAAGTTGTTCCTGCTACTTCTTGAACTTGCATTGGTTTTTCCTTTGAAGAGGAAAGGGTGATGCAGCAAAGTAGAGATAAGTATTTCCCTTAGTTAATAACCAAGGTATCAATCCAGTAGAAGGAACACACAAGTCTCTAATAATTGCACCTGCACAAACAGATACTTGCACCCAACGCGATAAAGGGGTTGTCAATCTCTTCACCTTTACTTGCAACGATGAGATCTGATAGCGATGGATATAAAAGATAAGTAAATGTGCGGAATAAAATAAAAGTAAATAAATTGTAGCAAGGTATTTTTTGTGTTTTTCATTTTGTAGTTCTGAATATAATATGATAAAAGATAGACCCGGGAGCCATAGTTTTCACTAGAGGCTTCTCTCTTGAAAGAAAGCATATTGTTCAGCAATTGATAGAAAAGCACATAGTTATGACGATATCCAAGGCAATGATCATGTATATAGGTATCACATCCAAGACAAATACACCGACTCCTGCCTGTATCTACTACTATTACTCCGCACATCGACCGCTATCCAGCATGCATCTAGTGTATTAAGTTAACAAGAACGGAGTAACGCCTTAAGCAAAATGACATGATGTAGAGGGACAGATCCAATAAATATGAACAAACCCCATCTTTTTATCCTTAATGGCAACAATACAAATATGTGTCATGTCCCTTTCTGCCACTGGGATTTAGCACTGCAAGATTGAACCCACTACGAAGCACCTCTCCCATTGCAAGAAAAATCACTCTAGTTGGCCAAACCAAATCAATAAATCGGAGAGAAATACTAAGCTACATAAATCATGCATAAAAGAGTTCAGAGAAGACTCAAATAATATCCATAGGTAATCTGATCATGAACTCACAATTCATCGGAACTCAACAAACACACCGCAAAAGAAGATTACATCGACTAGATCTCCAAGAACATCGAGGAGAACATTGTATTGAAGATCAAAGAGAGAGAAGAAGCCATCTAGCTACTTGCTACGGACCCGTAGGTATGTGGTAAACTACTCACACATCATCGGTAGGGCAGCAAGGTTGGTGTAGAAGCCATCCGTGATCGAATCCCCCTTCGGCAGAGTACCGAAAAAGGTCCCAAAAACAAAAATAAAGAAAAAACAGCAACTGGCACTGGGCACTAAGTTAATAATTTAGTCCCAAAAATGGTATAAAATAGCAAAATAATGCATATAAAAACATCCGAGATTGATAATATAATAGCGTGGAATAATAAAAAAATTATAGATACGTTGGAGACGTATCAGCCACCGCTGGCTGTCGAGGTTACCGCGGAGGTCCGAGCGGAGCTGTCGGCTTACATTGGCGACTAAAGAGATAGTGCTTTGTCCTGGGTGGTCACAAAGACAGCCCCGCTGGTCTTCTCTATGCCCTTCCTCTCCACTGAGATGCTCAACGTCTCTACCATAGACAATGTCAAGTATCTGATTAACAAGTTCCTTATCTCCATCCAGAAGGATGAGGTGGAGCCTGACGCAATACCACCGCTGGTCCAAGTGTGGTTGTACATCTATGGCTCCCATAAGGGGGGAAATTTGAGCACAGTCTGAAGGCCATCTCTGAGCTTTTAGGCAAGCTTCTGACGATCGATATTGACTCCTTGGAGGGGGATGGCCCGGCTCGCATCAAGGTCCTATGCCAGTCTCCCGACGACATCGACGGCCTATCTCTGGTCTTCTGCTTTGGTAAGACTAGGGGTTGCACCTCACCTACGAGCTGGACCTTAAGGCTCTGGAGGGGAGAACGGGAGACATACCACTGCCCGTGCCGCCCACGCCACTTGCGTCTAGACAGTATGGGGGTGACGACCCGTTTGAGGACAGTTCCACATACACGGACGGTAGGCATGACTCTTTGGCGCCGGCCGCGTGTCACCCCGGACTTTCAGTTGCCGAGGAGGCGCCGGCTCTCGCTGATGTGCCAGCATCTTCGTCAGACTCTGTGTCTAAGGAGGACTCCCTGAGTGTGAAGATTGACGTGCACCCTCCGTCATCCCCGCGTTCGCCTGGGGTGATGTGCTACACCCGCTCGCCTGGGACCCCACCCTTTCCAGCCTTGGGGTCCCTGGCGCTCGTGCTCGCTATGCCTATGATGTCGGTCCTGGGGGTTGGCACGACCTACCTCGACTCCCTCATGGCCAGATCGGTCCCTTCCCCTTCAGTGGTGCCCAGGCAGAGCACACGCCTGAGTCAGACTCAGACCCTCCCGGATGGTCGAGTTCTGATGATCCCGAAGAAGGTGGCCATGCACGTGGCTGCTCGTGACCTCACTCCAGATATGATTTTATCCCCCTCTGGCCCATCCTGCTCCGGTTCCCATTTTGCATTCCTTGGTTCTATTCCACTTGCACACCTTGGCGATGTAGTTTCAGATTGCGACATTGTGTTTTGAGGAGAGAAGGGCCCCCGTCTTGAGCAGATTTCTGCCATCTGCGCCAAGAAGAGCATGGATGGAATGTTGGCACAGGCCCGTGCTCAAGCGAAGCATGGGACTATGTGTGGCCTAGACCCACCATCCCTGGGAATAGAGAGGCCAGGGATGTGTCGGGGCCCAGTCGCCTGTCCACTGGGCCTGATCCCCTTGGTTGCCCTTCAGTAGGAAGGGCACTGAGATGATGGCTGCCTACGTGCCTCCATCCTGCTGAGCAGCAGATGTTGGTTTGTGGTGCTAATGTCGGGCTCCCCCTAGGGAGGACATGGCCGCCGGTGGCCCCATTAAGATGGGGCACCGCGGCAGACCGGCAAAGCAGTTGCCCCGTCCTACAAATTGCGGTCGGACAAGTTCGGCCCCACTCAAGGGGCTTATTAACTCAGCTACAATTCCTGTATGAAGCTCCTACGAAGGAACATTAGCGGCTTCGGCAACTTGTGTCGGCGGCGCCAGTTGATAGACTACATCCGATAGGAAGATGTCGATTAGTAGGTCTGCAAGCAACGATTCATCGGGACTTTTCCATTCAGGAACTCTAGGGGATTTCCTGGCACTCGTTCACCTGGCAATGGTCCCTGAGGTTGGCCTCTCTTTCTTCTAGGTTCAGGATATGGACCAAGGGGAATCCTTAGGATGTTTGTTACTGACTGGCGTGTGAACCTCAGTTGGGAGGTGGTCATTGTCTATGGCCCAGTTGATCACGGGAGGTGGCGGACTACCTGGCCGAGTTAAAGGATAAGGTGGAGTGCTACACTACTCTGGTTGTAGTGACTGATGACTTCATCCTTATTAGACAAGATGTGGATAAGAGCTCTCCTACTATCGACCTGATGCGTATGCGCATGTTCGACTACATAGCTGATATGGCCCTACATGAGATAGCCCGTGTAGGGGCTAGGTTCACATGGACTAATAAACAGGTGGACCCTATCAAGCAAGGTCCTGGTGTCTGTCCAATGGGATATTATGTTCCCACTGTGCTCGCTTAGGGCGGTTACCCGGATTGGCTCCGATCACATCCCCCTATTGTTCTCGTCAGGGGAAGGGTCTCCACCGCAGTCAAGGCGCTTCCACTTCAAACCATCATGGCTACTACAGTCGGGGTTCTTTGACATGGCATGGGACCGTTGGGTACAAGTGTCATCCAATCCGCCGCAGGTATTTTGTGCTATAGATATCTGGCACCATTGCTCTAGCTAAGATCACCCGCCAATTTATGTGGGGATGGGGCGCAAACCTGGGTGATGATCTCAGGGCCCGCAAAGGGGCTCTGTTGGACCAGATTAAGGCTCTAGACATGTCTACTGATACAGTGGGTTTGTCGGCTGACGACTGGTTGAGGCGGTACTCCCTTGAGTCCTCATTTATGGAGATCATCAAGGGAGAAGAATTGTTCTGCAATGTCAGGGGGCCAGAAATGGCTCCTCCAAGGCAATGCTAATACAGCTTACATCTAGGCGATTGCTAATGGGTGGCGCCGGATGTGCTCTATCCCGTGTCTCTGGGAGGAAGACAGCCTTTCGGAACACCCGGATGAGATTAGGTCCCACATTTACTCTCTTTTTAAGGGGCTCTTTTCGGCAAAACCCCGTGGTGGGGTGTCTTTGGCGGATAACTTCTGGCCGCTTGCAGACAATGTATCTGACATTGAGAATGCGGAATTAACTATCGCATTCTCACCAAAAAAGGTGGGTAGGGCTATCGCCTCTATGAAGGCGAGGTCAGCACCGGGGCCTGACGGCTTGCCAGTGGCCTTCTTCCAGAAATTCTAGAATGTCCTAAAACTAGTGATCATGTCGATGTTCCATGAATTCTATATTGAGACATTCAATATACAAGATGAACACATCTGGTACCTGGTGCTCGATCTCCATGATCTTGGGTACCTGCAAGTATGAAGCGTGGACAAAACAAGAGACATCTACGGAACAATTCCATTTCACACATATGGGATGCTAATTAAAAGCCCTTCCATTGATCCCCACAACAAATACAGAGGGTTGCAAGGCTCATGCCTCAACCCATACCTAAACGAATTACTCACACATGGAGATCAGATCGCGAGAAGAAAACATTGTAGAACACATGTTGAAGAATGATTGATTGCAGATATGTCTTACATTGGATGCCTTGTGCGATGCACGATTACAAGTATGAACTAGATGAGGAAGCACTATGGTGGTGATGGTGGCTATGGAGATGTAAATGGTGGCAGCTAGGGTTTGTGGATGATGATGATGTTCTGGCTATTGTCGACTGAAAGGACCACGATGTCGCCTAGAGGGGGGGGGGGGTTGAATAGGCGTTTTAAAATCTTTTACGGATTTGGCTATATCCTAATGCGGAAATAAACTAAGCGGATACTTTTCAAGCACAAATCCTAAATATACTAGGCTCACTAAGTGCACCAACAACTTAGCATAAACAAGATGAGAACAACAGGATATGAGTAAGCACAAGTAAGTCACACAAACTTACTCAGTGTATATCACGAGGTATGGAAATGAATAATACACACAACCACAAGTAAGCAATGCAAGCTTACACAAATTGTATCACAATATATGGAATTTAATGATACAAGCGAACTCAAGTAAGTTACACAAACTTACTTGAGCAATATCACCATATATGGAAGTTTATAACACAAGTTAGAAATTCACACTAATCACAATGTATATCAATAGTGGCAAGTATGAATTGCGGAATATGAAGTGTAGGCCTAAATAATCTCTACAAGGAAATGGCCAACACAATATAATCAACCACCACAATATAATGAGGACAACAAGATATAGTAAATGCACGGTCAAATGACCAAAGTCAACCACAAGTAAGGAGTTAGGGTTAGGGATAACCAAAGTCACGGAGACGAGGATGTATCCCGATGTTCACTTCCTTGGAGGGAAGCTAGTCACCGTTAGAGAGGTGGATGTTACCACGAAGGCACACCAACGCCACGAAGGCTCACCCTATTCTCCTTGAGATATCACCACGAAGGCAATTCTCAACCACTAGTGGTAGACCTTGAGGCGGCCTCCAAACCTTCACAAACTTTCCGGGGGACAAATCACAAGTTGATTCCTCACCGGAGCACTCCTACCGCCTAGGAGTCTCCAACCTCCAAGAGTAACAAGATCAAGGGGAAAATGCTCAAGACTTGCTCAAATCACGAATTGCTTTGGTCACAAGAGGGAGAGGGAGAGGATCTATCTTTTGATTGGAACAACTCTCAAGAACACTCACTAATCTCTCCGGGATCTAAGATTTGGTGTAGGAGAAGTGAGAAGGAGCCACTTGTATTCTTGGGACGATTTGGGATGAAGTGCTCAACCCTCTCCCGGAGTGGGAGAGGGATATTTATACCCCCAAAGAAAATAGAGCCGTTTCCCGCAGTTGTTGACCTGCCCGGATGATCTGGACGCATACCCGGATGATCCGGGCAATGCCCGGATGATCCGGGAAGGTCAATATACAATGCGGTGAAGTAGATACCCGGATGTCCGGGGACATAGCCGGATGATCTGGGCAATTCCCGGATGATCCGGGTGGGTAGCCGGATGATCCGGCTAGCGGAATAAGCTTCTGTGATGAATTTTACGAATGACCCGGATGATATGGGAGAGGACCCGGATGATCCGGCCAAACCAAACTGCTGCAGCCTAGAAACTGAAACAGGCACAACTTTTACATCCGGACTTCGATTTTGATGATCTTGGGCTCGTTTTGAAGCTATGAAAAAAACCCAGGTCCTCACATAGAGAACACCCAAGATGAACCAAAATGGAGGATGCAAAATATGCAAAGGTTTTATCATGTATTTGGGTAACCTATTTGGCTTTGGATTTTCTTTGGTATATAGGATATGAGTGGAATTGTGTAGAGAAGATGTTGACTTGAGCAAATCTATCACGAACCCCTTTGATCCCCTCTTAATAGTGCGGGATCCCTATAACTCAAGAATCATAAAAGGTCTGCACTACATAGCTATCAATAATCCATTCTTGAGTGTATGTGTTCCTTCGGTGTTCATCACTCCACAACACTAACGTCGAAGGAACTAATACCTTTGACTCGAGCCTTTCACTTGAGCTTGAAGTTGAAGTTTCTTCTTGGATCAAGTTGAATGGCAAGACATTGGTGAAGTCTTCAAGTAGCTCCCCCATACACAATGTGGGAAGCTTTGCTTTGTATTTATCTTCATGTGATCATCCACAAGCTTCAAGCATGTAATCCTTCGGGATAGTTATCTTGAACTTGCCCTTGTCAACCATGATCATCAACACTTGATGTCATCCTCTCATAGACACTTGAAATATCTCTCTCGATGCGAGCCCATGAGAATCTCCTCTCAAAAACATAGGCAACACATAGTATGGGTTAGTACACAAAGCGCAATTGACAAATTCTTACCATACCACAAGATCTCACGTGGCACATGATTTGCGCTTGTGTGTTGACCATCTTTGAATTCAATCTTCGATCTTCATCTTGGTCAACCTTAATCTTTGCTCCATGATTAATCTTGATGCACAACTACATGTATATGGCATTCATTCCGAATCCATTCAATATCCTTCTTGCATCACCCATGGAACAAACCTTCCTATATAACTTGATGTAATTGTTTCTTCATAGGAATTGTCATTCATTATCAAGTCTCAATGCATATATAGATGTTGATGGATTTCATCCACCAATTCATCCAATATTCTTCATGCATTGCAAATGGAACTTTCCTTCAAATGTATATCTCAGTGCAAACATTAGTCCATTAGGATTATCATTTAATTACCAAAACCACACATGTGGACTACATGTACTTTCGACGCTCTCCTCCAACTCTTCTGTTGATATTTCGATGGAGTCCCCTTTATAAAAGTTGTCCAGGTGGACGATCTTCCACGGTTTCCACGCCATACGAACACCATCTTTTGTGTTGTTTTCGCAGAAACGCCTCCTGTTGACTCCTGCTTTCTCCATTTTCCTTCCTTCCATTTCAACACATGATCTCTTCCCTTTTTAGTCAATTTCCAATGGAAACACATAAAGAGAGGATTTGTGTAATCCTTCGCATTCATTAGTCATTAGTAGCAATATCGGACAGGACTGGACTATGGATTGCCCTACCACTGGTGCTACCGGACTATCCGGACATTGTGTCTTGGTGGCTCGCTCCGACGATGAAGTTTCCGGTGAGCACAACATACCATGCTTTATGCCAGTCGTCGTTATGGAAAACCCCCTTACCCCTAAAGATTAAGATCTTTGTGTGGCAGTTATTAAGCGATCGCATTCCTTTAGGGACAGAGGTTCTTAAGCGGCACAGCCCGGGTGGTGGCATGTGCCCCCTCTGCGCGGTACCAGAGACTGGGACATGTATCCTATTCTCCTATACGGCGGCGCGGGTGTTATGGACGTTCGTCCGCGTGGCGCTGGGGCCCGACTGGGAGGCCCTGAACCTCGCAGAGTTCCTCCAGTGCAGGGCTACACAATAGTCTCAACATAACCGCTTATTCTGGCTTATCTTTGCAGCGATGTCATCGACACTTTCGATAAGTCGTAATAAAATGATGATTGAGAAGGTCTTTCTAAGAAAAGCGTCTCACTCCTTCAGGCACCCGCTCTCGAGGCAGCATGACCACGATCGTCTCAGCCGCATGATGGATGCGCGTCTAGCTATAGCGTGTCAAGCATCATCCTCGTCGCGCCGCTTGGCGGCAACCACTAGATGGCTTTTTTTTCCTATTTCTTTTATCTGTTCTTGGGCATGAGTGCGCTATTAACCCGCCGTTCTTGGTAAGATGTTTGGATGTGGTGGTATGAATCGTTGCTTTATTTATAAAGCGGGACAAAAACCTATTTTGAGAAAGAGAACATTCTTCAAGCAAGTGAAAGATGAGTATATCATCAATCTCCCCCAAAAAGGGATTGTAGAGTTATATTATAATTTCCTTTGCTGTTTCGTAATCCTTCTTAATTGTTAGACATCGCATACTTTGCTACTATTATCGATATATGGTCATTGACTCATTGATGATGCTATGTTACTGCACATTTGTTGTCCTATTATACTGCACTGCAAAAAAAAAATACCAAGGAGCAAATTCCTATGGCTTTGCCATGAAAGGAAGGAGACTTGAGATACTAGCACTACAGCTCACACACAGACACAGCTTATTTCAACGCCTTATTTTCAGAAGCTCGGTAAAATAATGCTTCATATGCGTCAACAATATTTCTCCTGGATTAAAGCATTTATTCAGGCGCAGCTGTTTTAGTCCACAAACTAGAAGCATCCATCCAGCTTTTACTGGACCAAAGAATCGTCCACGCCTACGCCTATGCTGCCTAATCTTTCGGGCTCATTTCCACCTGCGATGGCTCATCGTTGTCAGAAGAGGATGAAGAGGAGGAGGACGACGAGTCCATATGGTGCCCAGAAGGGCCGCGCGGTGGCAACTCTGACCCGTGTTCTTGCTGATTACCTGGACAAGAAGAAAACACACTATCACAATGAGAATAGATTTGTTCCAGCTCACACACACTAGTCTCCAATTTGTTCAGGCATGTTCCTCAGATAGTCTTAACAATCTATAAATTGTTTCAATAATAATGAGAATAATAATGCGCATGATGATACCATTTGGATATGGGGTCCATACAGTTTCCAAGTGCTTGCTTGTAGCACAAAATACGGCAATTTCCTTAACCCTGTATACTAACGAATGCAAGAAATATTGTTTTAACTATACAAGCTAGAGCGGTCGCACGATTAGGCAGGTACTCTTACAGACAGACCAATTAGATCTTCTCTTTATTTATTTTCAAACAAGGAAAATATTTCAATGATTAAAATGCCTGACCAGTGCTATTTCTTCCTGTATTTCTACTTCAGTTAGAGCTGACAAATAGAATCACTGAAGCCATGATTCGTATCTCACCTGCATTTTGGGGAACTTTAGACTGTAACTTTTTCGTGTGCTTCCTTATAAGCTTCTTTGTTTTTGTTATAGTCAACTGCCGAGCAAATGGAGAAAACTCGATATCATTCTCACTCCGTTCACCCTGAAAATCCTGATCACCATCTCCTTTCATAGTCTTCAGGACAAAATGCATTGCTTTCTTTTTTTGTGAACTGAACAATCCCTTCACAGAGGTGGCAAATCCATCACCAGCACCATCACTTGGTTTTCTAAGGAAAGCTGGTAGTTGATCAGAGTTCCCACTTTCATCACCATCGCTGTCACTCAAATTTAAATCACTGGCAGCGATTAATCCTGCAGTTGGCTCTTTTTGGCTAGTGGATTTAGCTTTAAACTTTTTACCCTGTAAAAAAGAAGTGACGTCTAAGTCAAAGGATTGCCTTGACAACCTTAAAGATCCATACAAGGCATCACACGATGTGCTATTTAACTACTTAGCATTCAATACGGAATGCCATTCAACTTCAAAAGTTAGAAAGCAAAATGAAAGAAAAGCACCTGCATGCCAGTTACTGACTTCAGTACTCCCCATACAATATGTTTCTTCACTCGTGAAAACAGTCTTGGCCATGTCCCAGTAAAATCTTCACGATGAAAGGTATCCATGAGTAGCCTTACATCACTAACAGCAAATGGCAATCCCTCATACGTGAGAAGCAATTCGACCTAGCATATCATCAAAAGCTTACATTATATGGAATAACAGCGAGCGTATGAAAGAAAAGGACAATTGTTTCAGCAGGCTGTGTACTACGGTTACTACGTGGCATAAATAGAACATCATTTGATGAAGTATATACCAACCAACCTGGCTTATCTTTATATTGCGGAAGTCCATCATCTTCTGAGGTCTAGATTGCTTCACCTCATTAGGTTCTACAGGCTTCTTCTCTTCACGAGCAGAACGAGTTTGGGCATTTGACTGACCCTGGATTTGTGAAACAAGTTCATTAGCTACAGATTCAGCCACATTTTCCTCCCATGTTCTGTCAAATGATGACTGGTTACTGGGACTGTTTGTTTCTGCAACAGAAGTGCCTTTCTTAACTCGCCGTGTCCCTGCTGTAGTAGAGACTTTGAAAAGTTCCTATATAAGGAAAAGGACAAGCACAAAATGAGCAACAAAGGAGAAAGCATAATTAATAAATCACAGCACAAATACCATGAAATGATAGTTTAACCTGCCGCTTTTGTGGGTGCTGCTCATCACCAGGGAAGAAATATCCCCACATCATTCTGTACATTGATTCTGTTAAATAAATTTTCAGTGGATAGATGTCCACCTACATTAACAAGGTAGAAAGGAAACACTGTCATTCACCAAACTGTTTCTTTTGAGCAAAATTATTCACTATGCATGTATATACACAACCGAAAATAACCTGACAGTAATACTGTTTAATGTGTATTCATACAGCCTGATTTGTTACTCTTGTTCATGTAAACTACAGAGGTGGGTAAAGCTTGCAATCAAAGGAAAATATTGGTCGCTAAACATCAGTTCATCAAATTTAAAATCCACTGAACCTACCAGCAAACTCTCAATTACTGAGTTTCCATCAGTCGGAGCTCCTTGCCTAGCATTAACACGAAGCATTGCATTCCTGCATTGAAAATTAGTGTTGAACCATGGTTGCTCAGAATGGAGAATAGATGTTCTTCCAAGCTAAAATGAATCAAATACATATGAATCAGGAAAAAGAACAGAAAATGAAGAACAAACTGTAAGAACAAAAGTTCAGATTCAAATATCACACTCGGCATCCATGCCTTTAGCTTAGTTCACTCCTTTGTCTAAATGGAGCCACGGTTAATCTTGGATGTACTTCTGCTGAGCTCAACTCACACAGAAATGAATAGAATCAGAACCCATAGTCCATGAACTCTACATGTGTCACTTATTAGTAATGCGCGATGCAGATGCTTGGAGACATGCTTACCAAAAATAAAATGTTATTTCTTGCCCCGCAGCAAAGGCAGGGTGCTAGATTTTTAGTGCCGGTGCTTGATTAGACACTACTAGTGTTAAGGTTCTTATGCTTGATCACCATCTAAGCTTCTATAAAGAGGTGCTTGCATAGGAGATAACTCTCAGACAGGTGCTTGGTGCCGTGGCTATGCTTCTCTTTAAGTGCCCATTCAGAAGCTGAGCATTGTGCCTTTGTGCATGCTATTATATATTTCATTCTTAGTAGTATTCCAAAGTTACACTGAGATATATTTCAGTGTAGCTATCTCCAGCAAGTAAACTATACAACCATCTAAGCACCCACAAAGAGGTGCTTGCATTGGCGGAGATAACATCAGACGGATGCTTTGTGATACTTCTTGCGCTGCACCTTTGTGATGTCCATCTAAGCACTCACAAAGTGTAGCTGTTTTCTCTCTCTCTTTAAGTGCCCATGCAGAAACTTCTTGCGCTGCACCTTTGTGATGCCCAGCGGCGAGTCTACTGGACAGGCTTAAACAGGCTCAAGCCTGCCCTCCAAAAAACAATATTTTTTTACTACTACTAATACTTTCATCCCAGCTCAATGGTACATCTACGATCGAGAGCAAACACACAACACCACACATGCACAGCGAACATGCACCACAAACGAATCCCAGCATCCATCTACTGTGTAATTACTAGTTCATGTACAGTTAACTAATTTAGTGTACAATACAACTTATTTGCGAAAAAAAAGAGTACAAAAATGAGTATGCATGCACGTACTCCTCACGCTGAACGTGAACCTATCCCAGCTAATATGAACCCAGATACCCTTCCCTTAACTATTGTGATTGTAATCCCTCCTCCACCTTATATGGACAACAAGATGGGGAGATAATGGTTATTTTGCAAGATAAATTCAAATTTTGATTCAAAATTAGATATATATTTTCAAAAATCCTAGAAAAAATCCAGTTAATGCTACATCTTGTAAGTAGTAATTTGGAAAATTCCGAGCTTATTTTGACAACAATATTAGGACATCATGGTTTTTTTTTTCCAAAAGAGAGCTTAGTTTTCTTGCCATTGACTTGAGCTTACCTTCATTTTCTTCCTAGATTCGCCACTGGTGATGCCCTTATATATTTCACAGTTAGCAGTGCAAAGTTGCTTTAAGATATATTTTGTGTGTGACAAAGTTTCACATAGGCAATATTCCTGTTGTTGGAAAATGCAGATCCCAGACTAAAAGTAATATCTTACAAAATGAAAGAATTTGCAATTAAGTTGGCAAAATGAGAGGCTGAAGAGTCCACACATGCCTAAAAGAAATCTCACGTCACTTCATTCTTGTAAGAGAGATATTGTAGTTACTATGGCTTAATACTGCAAGGGAGAAGCATCCTTACTTGCCCCATTCAGACGGTGGATTCCAGGGTGCAACAACAGTGTCTGATTTTGCATTAGCAAGACCATTTCTGAGAACAAATAACTTGGTTGTCAACTGAGCAATGCCTATGTCTTTGTAGTCCCGGTCAAAATCATAAATCTACAGATACATACAGAAAAGTCAGCAAAAGATCTAAATAAGCATGCACATTCTGTTATTCGGAGAAGAAACTAACGATAATGTTGTATGTGAGCCCATGTTCAGTCCGGCCCATAAGGCCCAGGCCAGTTCCAAAAAAAAAGAAGTTGTACTGCTACTTTTCTGTTCGCCATCTTTTTCTTTCTTTTAGGGCTTCTTGAGTTGTGCCCAGCAGAACCCTTTTGCACTTTGTCTATCTGCTACTTCTGCGTGTGTGTGCGGCGTGAACATTTGTTGGATCTTGTGGCTCTGGTGGTTTGTTTTATATATAAAGCGGGGCGAAAACCTTTTTTGGGAGAAAAAAAGAAGAGGAGCCGGACTCCACTCAAAACAAAAAAGAGGAGCCAGATTGCCTTCAAAAAAAAGAGGAGCCAGATCGTATCCGGTCAGAAGCGCCGCTCCACACTAGAAAAGCACGTGCTGCTCTCTCTCTCTCTCTCTCTCTCTCTCTCTCTCTCTCTCTCTCTCTCAACATGGTATCAGACCAGGTCAGGGCACTGGAGCCGGCGGCGGGGTCCGGTGAGGAGGCGGCGGCGCATCTGGGCGTGGCTGCTGTGCGCCAGCTGCACGGGCGACGGCGGCCGGCTGGGTCCGGTGAAGAGGTGAAGCTGGAGGCGGCGAGCTTGGCTGAGGAGAGGAGAAGGAGCTGCAGCTGCTGCTGCTGAGAAGGGGAGGAGGTGATTGGAGAGAAGGAGGAGCTGCGGTTGCTGCGTGCTGTTTGTGGTGAGAGGGAACGACATGCAGTGTTGCGCTGCTGCTGATTTGCTTCTGTGTGCTTGCTGATTGGAGAAGAAGGGTTTGAGTGACCAGACTGCGACCAGACTGTCCGGTAGGGGCTGTGGTCCTGAAGGTGGCAGTGACTGCTGCTGCTGTTGCTACTCAGCTGCTGGAGTTGGTGCTAGTAGAGAAGAAGAGAGAGTGTGACTGGAGCTGCTGCTGCTGCTGCTGCTGGGCTCCTGGAGTTGGTGGCTAGTTTCGTGGTGCTAGCGCGCGTAGAAGAGCTGAGTGGCTGCTGATTGCAGAGGAACAAGGCAGCACTAGAGGTGGCACAGCTAGGAGAAAAAGAGGTGGAGGCAGTCATGGGGGCTGAACTGATCGCTGCTATAAAGAAACTTGCGCAAGTCATGACTGCGAAGGCTGCGAGGGGTCAACTCTTCCAGGTGGCGTAATTGTTGTGCCTAGCAGATCAGGGATTCAAGCTTGAGCTCATGCCAAATGATGTCAAGCTGAACGGCAGGCCTTGTGCCAAATTGAAGACAGGGTCCATGCTCATGTCCCAAATTGAAGCAATTGCAGTGTCTGTTGAGGCATTGCTGAATGCTTTTGCTATGTGGAGCCTGCTGTCCGTGAGGTCTTCCGGTAAGGGCACCAGATGCTCATGTCCCAAATTGAAGACAGGGTCCATGTTGTTCCTCAAGGTGATAGAGGTGTGAGTATGTGCAACGCCCCGACCAAACCCATCAGTTCACCCATCAGTTCCTGGCCGTTGCGCCTGGGATCTAGACTGGCCCCACAAACCAACACTAGTCTTTCCTGCGCTTAACTTTGAGGTTCCTTTTGGATGGGCTCCCGGAAAAGAAGCTGCACCTTGTTGATATGAGTAGTCTTCCATTCCTATTAAGTCGGGATGTCACATATACCCCCCTCAAAGGAATCGACGTCCCCATCGGCCCAGCAGGAACGTTCTCTCTTGGCACACATCTGTTCGTGCTAGTACCAGCATCCGCATGTGCCCTGTGTATGCATCACTAACCCGCACACGGCCATGTAACCACGAGGGTCGGCTCTGATACCAATTGTAACACCTCGACCAAACCCACTGATTCCTGGCCGTTGCGCCTGGGATCTAGAGTCTTTTCTGCGCATTTTGTCCACACTCTGCGCACCCAAGATCAATTTCCCAGTTGGTCACCCATCCTGAAATTGCTCCAAGCAAAGCACGCTTAACTTTGAGGTTCCTTTCGAATGGGCCCCGGAAAAGAAGGTGCACCTTTGTTCATATGAGTAATCTTTCATTCCTATCAAATCGGGATGTCACATTATGTGAATGAGCTGCAACATTTTTGGGCAGATCTAGATCAGTGTGATCCCGTTGAGCTTCCACATGCAAAGTCCATGGAGATTGCCAGGAATTGGGTTGAGCGCAAGCGTGTGATGCAATTTCTCAAAGGTCTAGATCAAGATTTTGAGAGCAGCACAACATGCTGCTTCATTAGCGACGCTTTTGTCCTTGATGAGGCCATTGTTGCGATGTCCCAAGAAGAGGTACGCTCTAGTCGAGAAGAGGAGATGGAAATGAATCTGCTTATAGAGTGGCTGGCCAGTGAGGTTTTGGGGGTATTATAATTGTGGTCAAACGGGGCATATGAGTCATTTCTGCAGTGGACCCAGAAGAGGCAGAGGCCGAGGGTACAGTTGCAGTAGCAGCCTAGGTGGTCAGAATGGGAGTGGCGGTTCTTGGAATGCTGCTCATTGAAATGTTCCCAAGGTAAATGTAGCTGCTTCAGTTGAAGGGAAGCAGCCTGCAGGAGGACAGGAGACTGCTACGAGCTATGCCAATTTTGTCGATACAAACGAAGGTAACATTGAACATGCATCAATAGCAACCCCATAAAATAAACTTGGGATGGGTGCTTGACTCTGGAGCATCACAATGTGTTGCTGGAGACTTTAATGAGTTTAAATCTCATGTTCCACACTCTCTCGCACATCAGAAGAACATTCATTCATACAGCAGATGGCACAACCCAGCCCATCACAAGTGTTGGGACAGTCAGCTGCACACCGAGTATTGAATTATCCTTGGTGTTGCATGTGCCAGCTTTTCCCGTGAACTTAGTGCCCTTGAGTGCTTTGGTTGACCAAATTGATTGCCGAATAATTCTTGACAAGGTAGTGTTCTTGATCCAGGAGAGATCGGCAAGCAGGAGTCTTGGAACTGGAACGAGGCGTAGGGGGTTGTGGTGCATGGACTGCAACATGACGGACCAAGAGAGAATGCACAGGCTAGCTGCAGTTGTTGAGGATAAGGAGACTAGAGCCCTGATCCATCACTGCAGGATGGGACATGTGTCTTTTGATAAGTATTTCTTGATGTCATGAGTGGTATGGACAAGAGCAAACTGCATTGTGATGCGTGTGAGTTTGCTAAACATATCGTAAACTCACATGTGAGTAAGGGGATCATGAGCATATCTCCTTTTGTGTTAATCCACTCTGATGTATGGACATATCCAGTGTTATTTGTCAGTGGTGCGAAGTATTTCCTTATGTTCATGATTGCTATTCTCGGGTGACTTGGGTCTATCTTTTGAAAGATAAATATGAAGTGTTTCAGTGTTTCAAAGTTTTTTATGCACTTGTTCAGCCTTAATTTAATGTGAAAATTCAAGCACTCAGATCTGAAATGGCATTGAGTATGTTAACAAGACCATTGGTGCCTTCATGTCGGACAAGGGCATCCTGCATCAAACATCTTGTCTGGACACACCTCTTCAGAATGGGGTGGTAGAGAGGAAAAATCGCCACCTGCTGGAGGTTGGCCCGGGCATTGATGTTCACCATGAATGTGCCCAAGTTCATGTGGAGTGAAGCTATCATGATGGCCACCTTGATCCGCATGCCATCCCGGGTGATAGGTATGAAATCAGTGTGAGTTGATTTTCACCGAAAATAAATTCCATGTTCCTCCCAAGGTGTTCGGTTGCACTTGCTTTGTTCGTGATCATAGGCCATCAGTCAACAAATTGGATCCAAAGGCAGTCAAGTGTATCTTTATTGGGTATTCTTCACGACAAAGAGGGTACAAATGTTGGAGTCCGTTTGTGAGGCGGACATTTGTGAGCATGGATGTTACGTTCCATGAATCAAAACCCTTTTATGGTGAGAAAACTGATCTCAGTGTCATGTTTGAAGAACTTGACCAATGTCTCCCTCCGGAGATTGGTCGAGAGAGGGAAAGTAGTAGCACACAGACGCAAATGAAAAAGTTACCTTCCGTAACTCCTATGGCTCTTGTGATACAAGCATCAACTTCCACTGGTTATGTGCAGGTTGGCACTCCTACTCAGACTGGTAGTGTGCTGAGGTGGACAGCAGAGCAAGCAGCTAAAGGTGTGTTCACTGAAGCATGCATTGGCTCAGATTGGTAGTGTGCCAAGGTGGACAATAGAGCAAGAGGAGCAGTTAAAGGTATATTTACGAAAGCGAGGTGATGGTCTTGCACATCAGGGGGAGCAACTAGATCAACCACCGACGGAATAACAGGGTACTACTGATGTGATTTCCATCTCCTTTGACGGGGATCAGGCTGAAGGGTCAATTAAAGGGAAATTGCTTTGAGGAGAACTACTCGAGCAACAGTAGGGATACCAAAGAAACAGTATGGGTTCGATGACAATGGTATTGGAAATTATGTTTCTTATAAAGCATTATCTCCAGCCCACAGAGCATTTGTTGCTTCTCCTCGGTCTGTGGTCTGTTCGGACTGACTGGAAGAAGGTAAAGGAGAACTCAAGGTGGCGGGTGGCCATGGTGGAAGAGCTGGAGGCCCTGTGTGAGAACAAGACATGGGTACTAACACCTCTTCCAACAGGAAAGAAGGTAGCCAGTTGCAAGTGGATATACACTGTGAAGCAGAATGCAGAAGGAAAGGTTGAAAGGTACAGAGAAAGGCTCTTGTGGTGAGGGGGTACAGCCAGACATACGACATTGACTACGATGAGACCTTTGCTCCAGTAGCAAAGATGAACACCATGAGGATTCTGATCTCCTGTGCAGCAAATTCCGGGTGGCCACTACACCAACTTGATGTGAAGGGTGCGTTCTTGCATAGGTACTTGCTGGAGGAGGTATACATGGTGATTCCACCTGGGTTCTCGACTTCTGAGACCGTTGGCAAGGTAAGAAGGCTGAAGAGAGTAGACCCGGGCATGGACAGCCCGGCCCGGACAGCCCGACATCCCGGCCTGGCTCGGGCTCAGCTTTTCCGCCCAAAGCCCGGCCTGGAAGCCCGAAGATAAGCCCGAACAGGGCATAAATCATTATTTTATTAGATATATAGGTATAATATATATTTTAAATATCCTGAAATTATTATTTTAATCAAAAAATGCACTGATTATTTATTTCTGGCCGGGCCGGGCTCGGGCTTGAGAATTTAAGGTCGGGCTTTGTAAAGCCTGGCCCCGAGAATGCCCAGGTTTAGACGAAAGCCCTTTACGGACTGAAGCAGTCTCCAAGAGCTTGGTTTGACAAGTTTAGACGGGCGGTGTGTGACATAGGGTATGGACAATGCACTGGTGATCATACATTGTTTTATAGACACTCTAAAGGGAAACTAACCATCCTTGCAGTTTATGTTGATACCATTATCACCGGTGATGATGACGTAGAGATAGCAAGGTTAAAGGGGTGTCTGAGTAAGGCCTTTGAAGTTGAACATCTTGGTCCACTCAAGTACTTCCTTGGTATAGAAGTGGCCAGTTCTGAAAAAGGAATAATTCTTTCTCAAAGAAAGGTACGCATGACCTCCTCTGTGATGTTGGCATGCTAGGTTGTCGAGCTGCTTCAACCCCAATTGATCAAAACCATAATGTCTGCCTAATCAAGTGATCTAGTGGATAAAGAAAATATCATCGATTTGTGGGAAGATTATTGTACTTGTGTCATGCACGACCAGACATTGCATTTGCAGTAAGTTGTGAGCAGATATATGCATGATGCATGAGCCTAGGCAGTACATAGAATCTTGAGATACTTGCAGAGTTGTCCTGGAAAGGACTGATATACATTAGTCATGGACACCTCGTCGTGGATGGTTATTGTGATGCTGATTGGGCTAGCTGCCTGGATGACAGGAGATCAACATCATGCCATTGTGTTTTCATAGGAGGAAATCTAGTGTCTTGTAGAAGCAAGAGACAACCAGTTGTTTTTAAATCAACTGCAGAGGCTGAATACAGAGCCATGTCTCAAGGGTTGAGTGAGTTATTATGGACAAGGAATCTATTAGAAGAGCTGAAGATATTGAAGATCAGTTGTATGAATGTATGGTGCGACAACAAGTCAGCAATTAACATAGCAAACAACTCAGTTCAACATGATAGAACCAAATATGTGGAGATTGACAGATTCTTTATCAAGGAAAAACTGGATACGGGGATTAGCAAGATAGAGTATGTGAGCTCAAGGCAACAGATCGCCTATTTAGCTTGGGTAACCCTTTAAATTGAATTTCTATTTTCAAGAATGGGGTTTACCAAAATTTTCAAGACTCTGAGGTTCAACCCAATCCATCTCTTCTTTCTTTTTCCTTCCTATACTAAAAAAAGATTGAAAAGGATAAAATTTTGTCATATCACGAAGAAATCTATCCCTCCCATAGCAATAACTAGAATTAAAAAATGGGAATGACAAAGCATCTGGGAATAAACGATTAATTTTCCTCCCTCTCTCCAGATAATTGTTCGCCGGCATCTTTTGAAAAGGCACTCCTAGTCTTTGAGCTATTAGAAATCACAAACGTAATATTATACTTGGCTGGAGAAAAAATAAACTTACAATATCATTTATCTCAGCTTCAGAAAAGGCTTTTCCATCTGCTAACATGCTCCACCCGACCTTGTTTATCCTCACCGAAACTCTCATGGCACATGAAGGGCTTTTGTTCTTTTCCTTTTCCATCAACCTCAACTGTGCAGCTTTCTGCATAGCACTTCTCAGCATAGAATATGCTTCTTTCCTACCATTTCGGACATTCACAAGTTCTTTCTTCAGACGTTTTACCTGGCAAAGCCATGATGGTAAACTCAGATTGAAGTAGTTTATTCATAAGATGCATGCTAATGAGAGCTTAAGTATTTGCTTCATTAGTGTTAAGTAAGTACAAAAAAAGATATGAACTAACCAATGAAGTTTACAAACAAATACAATTTACAGGAAGCAAAATATTATTTATGCCTGTGTGGACAGACAACAACTGTAACTCTCATACATACCAGCATTGACTTTGAACCAGTAACAATTGATGTAGAATCATCGGATTTTGGCGACTGACTCGGATCACCAGATAATTCACTACCGGTAGACAAGATTCTGATATCATCAAACAGTATCTTCCGTTCTCTTTCTTTTACTTCAACATGGATCTTCGCTAATTCGACCTCTTCGACTCCATCTGGTACAACTGCATCAGATTCTTCAGCAATGTCGCTATCATCATCATCAAGGGGATAGCACAGATTACTCTTCCGAGTTCTGAAAAATGGAGTAGTTTCATTAGTACGAAGCAAATATCACCCAAGATATATATTGCCCAGTCAAGTTTACAGATGAATACAGCTAGCAGAAACCAAAATGCTATTACGAACTAAATAAACTTATTTCGGTTTTTATTTTAAGAAATATATTCATGTTTATAAATTCCAAGGGAGTGCCAACGAATGTGGAGATTTTGGGGTCACAAAAAAAATGAATTTGGAGATAGTATTTAGAATTTGCACTTGGTAGGTGGCAGGTCGTTAAGTTTTTGCAGCAAGTACTAGAAAACAGAGGTGGTGTGATAGTGATTGAAGCCTCACCCGTCGATGAGCAAAGCATGGTGGATTCTAGGGATTATCCCAAATCTATACCATATTAGAGAGCATGAGAAGGGATTTAAACATTGATAAATGTGCAACTTGTTCAAACTAGCAATATAGATATGTAGAAGGGATTTATGGGCCACATGGGCCAAGGCATCCTTCGCTGTATATAGATTAGAGAGTATATATCACACTTGACATTTAGCACTGACAAGTGATACTCCATCAATTCGTAAATACATGACTTCCCAAAAAGCATTCGGTCAAAAAAATAATAATTCTGACTACAATTATGTGAACTATTTTTCAGATTTGTAAGGTCAAAATAGTACCATATAATTTTTCATAAAGACATTTTCATAATATACTATGCTACAAAAAGTAACGGTCAAAGATACATATTGGAGACCGTGTCAATGCCTAAAACTTCATCTCTTTACAACCGGAGGGATTATATGACAAAAGCTCATATAAAACTAAAAAATGTCATGTTTGTTAGTACCCATATGAACAAACACCCAATTATCATTATTGGAGTATTTCCTAGTGTTTTTTTAAGGAATCTACCACGTTAGATCTTCCCAATCTGTTGTGAAGGTACTGATAGCATAATAGTATTCAAATGCTAAAATGGAAGTAATACAAGATAGACAGAATACCTGGGAGCTCTCGCAAACAGCAGATTAGTCAAAACATCCATCATAACCTGAAATTGGCGTGATGTCATACCAGCAGTTATATCTGGAGAGTTAAATGCCAGCTCTTTCAGTGGCTTGACCTGCATCACCAAAAAAGAGTAAACACATACACTTGCTACCTCCACTGAGGCACTGACCATGCCAAAAGATGCTCCGGAAATGGTGCAAAGCAACTTCAAATTATGGCAGAGAATAGACCTTTAGTTCAGGATTTCCTCCCTTGTGTCTTGTGATGCGGAAGTACATTTGGCATGGCATAAATACCCTCTCAAGTAAAGCACCAGTTCTTTTGACTTCTGACGATCTGCGGTGTATTTTTGGCAGCCACTGAATACCAGCACCGGGGTCAACATCAGTTGGAGCAACATGAGCCTGAACATGCTCCAACATTACAGAAACCTCAAAACGTGACCAGGTCATTTCTGGCTTGGACTCTCCGATGGATACGTTGCTGGCGCCAAGTGCTTTCTCAAACATTTCTTGACCAACTTGTACAACTGACTGAAATGAACGAACCATCACCCGTCCACTACCAGCAGCTAGCAAAAACCTACCCTGATGTAGTTGTAACAGATATCTCAATCATTGCAACAGTGTTCCTAAATATATTGTATTATCAAAACTGAAATCATTCTTCCATAAACACGACACTGAGTTAGTAAGGAAATAACAAACAATGAGCTTGAAAGTAAATTCGCTAGCTGTCAAGGAGTGTTCACACGCAATCTATGTGCCTGCAATCCATCGTACTGAAATTGTGAAGTTTTGGCACCATTTGGAACGTGGGAATTTCATAGGACATTAATCAAAACATCCATTCTCACTGAGAGTAGAATTTCTTACAAATTTATCCATATGGGAATCGTATGTTCCAAACGGGACCTTGAGTTTCATCGAAATTTATATATTATCCAATTATATGGCAGTAATTTGTGTGTGAGATGCAAATATCAAATGTAGTTGCATTTATGTTTTAAAATCAAATACGAACTTCTGGCCCATTAAAATGTGAAAATCACGTCAGAGTCATTTGTTATTCGAATTCTCTTATTTAGTAGACTGACAAGTACTATCAGCTTAGGTCCACTATTTCTTGTATGGGTAACATTGGTTATAGTCATTATCTGCCAGTAATGTACTGAAGATGAAGGTTTGTGCATAGTTTTGAGTTTTGACAAGCCTGTGACTGAAGGAAAAACAATATGATATTTCTTAAAATGCTAATATGAACTGCCAAAAAAGCAGGGCGGCAGTCTACTCACATTTGCTTCTTCTGAATGCAGATTGAACTGAGGTTGGACAATATTAACCATGAAAAGTCTCGTGCCTTCATCTTCAGAATCACTACTGTTTGAAGGCTTCGTTGCTACATCACAAGTTACTAGTCAAAGTAAGAAACTATTAATGCAGCTGCTAAATTTTCCCAAGTGTTTAGTGCAAAGCTACTAAGACATTTTTGAAGATAATAAAACAAAAAGATACCAACTTAGTTCTGGGGTCAGTACAAACAGCTAGCACGAAAAGGGATTCTGTGATAAGCATACCAGTTTCACTACTTGATGTTGGCTCTAGCTTGCTGGATCCGATGGAAGAAGCTGGGTCTGAACTCTTGGTTTGTTGGAGAGGATCTGAAGACTGTGATGCTGAGGGTGAAGAGTTGGGAGCACCATCATTAGACATCTCAGCTTCTTTAATTGCCTGCTTTTTGTCAAGAATCTTTCTTTGGGTGTATTGGCGAGAAGGAGATGGTTTTGGAGGCTGAAATGCTTGGGTTAAACCACCAACCCAAGATAAGATAGCGGCTCTATTTTCTAGACTCCACAGAATTTTTAATCCATGAACGAATACTCGCTGACAATTGTCAGCAACAACAACATTAAACCCCTCCTCATCACTACCTGATTGCGCATCGTCACTTTCATCACCCCCATCAAACTCAGACTTGAATGATGTCACCTCAGATTTTTTCCTGCCATCCTCCTGCCATGCTGATAATCTAGCAGCATCGGCCTTGGGAGCTTGTTTTCGTATTGTGAAATAATCAGAGTACAGAAAAAATCCATCATCCCGGCTTTTCTCAGTCGATCTAGTTTTTGTTTTGCTCTTTTCACAAGCAGGATTATCTGCAACTTTGGTATGCAGACTCTTGCTTTCTACCTGGGCATCCTTCGAACTTGTTTGTTCAGGAGTATTATTAATAAATACCTTCAATAAGTGCATGTCTATGCCCATGTAGACAAGATCAAGAGGTTCGCGCTTGCAGTCAAAAGTAAATATCTGCTTACCACGACTGGAAGAAATTTCCAACCTGAGCTTTGTGAAGTGCAGTGTCAGACCTTTAGCAGGATCATCAGCCTGTAGTGGTATATTGTTGATCTGCAATAATGTAGCATCAAAACGAATACACTGTTCGGTCATAACTCTATCAAGTGGCAGGTTTCCGGACCGGATAAATCTAGGAACTCCAAACCGTGGAAACCTAGAGAAAAGTCTTAATTTATGGGGAGGAAGAAAAAATAAGTTCCACCACTTTGATAGCCAGACCAAATCATGAGCTCCAACATTCAGAGTCGGAGAATCATTTGAAGATGCTTGGGTTTTTCGTTTACTCTCCATAGGTTCAGCAGTACTAGGTTTAAGTGAAAAGCTCCACTTTAGTGAGAGTGAAGTTGACCGAAATGGATCAAGTACTTTGTCTCGCGGTTTTCCCTCTACAGGTAGAGTAAATATATAATGATCCATAGGGTTGCCTGAATCACATCCCCACTCTATTGCAATGTCCATGAAAAAGGAGGGTGTTTCAAGGAAAGGTATAGTTGTATGAGGTGGAGGTTCTAGAGTGCACTTCTTCGCAAGACTCTCTAGGCTAGTGATGTACACCTTTAGACACTTTGAAGACAGACTGACATAACCATCCACATATCGTATTTCTATATAGCCAGTTGTGATTAGCAATTGATCTAGCTTCTCATAAGGACTTGTTGCAGCAGGGAGATGCCACATTGTTTCAGCAAGACATAAGCTGAATTTACCGTGGATGTAGTTCCGCATATCATCCCACCAGGGTAAACTGCGCTCTCTTCTAGGGGGTTCGGGGCGCTCAAAGTACCATCTTTTAGCAAGATTTGCCCTGCGCAATGCACATGTAAAAGCATAGCTTATATCGGCAAAAACTGGCTCATAGCCGACTCCAAAGGAGACCTCCCCTCTTTGAAAAGACAACAGTATGTCAGCATATGTTTTCATTGGTGGGGTATAGCCAGTAGCGGACCGTAGCAGATTTACTCGCCACCATTTCCCAACATAAACATCTTGTCGAACTTGGGGCTGAAAACAAGTCGCCTGCCACCAGAAACAAATAATTATATAATTTGAAATGATATTTGACCAGGACAATTTTTTTTCAAATGTATGAAGTACATATTGCAGAAATTATTTTTAATTCCCTAGCTTTAACTCAATTATGTATTTGAACAAAGAGAGAAATTGCAGCTATATGATGTTTGAGTACTATTGCCAAAGGGTGAGTTTATAGTTCTAATAGTATTCCATAGATGAAAGGAGTGAACAGCATCAAAGGCTAACCTGCTGGGCAAGCACAAGCCGTCCATCACATTTAGCAGAGGTTCCAGAAAAGAGTGGAAATGTGTAATCTCTTATATACGCAGATAATGATTTAGCTTTCAAAGTAAAATTGCTGCCATACAACCGGGAAAATGGAATATCATTTTTTGCACAAACAGGATCCACGCTTTTAACAAAACTAATCATTCCTTCATCACCCCCATCAATCTTTGATAGGCTCACGTCAACATCTTTTGCACAGATTGACATAACTGATGCTCTCTGTTTACTCATCTTAAATCCTGACTGGAAGCCACTTGAACATGAACCTGACCCTTCTGATACTGACAACTTCTGACATGCCTGGTAATATGATTTAAATGCCTGTATATGGATTTCTTCTCTAAGCTTTTCAAGAGATTGCATGCCAGGCGCATCAACATAAACATCAGGGCTGTCATTGCTCTTTTCAGAAGCAGAGGCATCCAATTTTGCCTTGGGGGAGTCTTTGTTTTTGGCTGACTCAAGCTGATCGAGCAGATCCAACCTAACTATGGACTCATTAAATACATTCTTCATTAAAGTCATATGCTCATCAAGCCAACCTTGGAGAGGTTCTTCCTCAATTTCTGCTGTGAGGTCACGTACAATTAACCTGATATACCGAAATGCCGTGGATTTTGATTTGCTCTTTTTACTGCTGCTGCTGCTGCTGCTGCTGCTAGATTTCTTCTCAGGAAATAATACCGATGTTTTTGCTGCAGAAATAAGTTTAAATGCCCGCAATGTATCTTCAACTGCATCATCAATAGCCCGCAGCTGCAACCTAAAAGGCAGACATATATAAGCATCTCGCAATTGAATAACCCAATCACATGTAGTTGCAGACTGAAACTTCTTATCAGGAAGGCTGTCCGAAACAGAAATCGGGATGCGTGAAATCTGCATACGGCTGCTTTTGAAAAGCTGTGCATCACAAAAAATAATCGCAACCCCTTCAATCAAAACACCAATCTTGGCATTCTCAGAAAAAATGGAGCCAACATGAACCATTGCTTCAACCCCATCAGCAAGTTCACCTGAAATTTTCAATGATTCCACATCAATGGCAATAACTGATTCCCTTTTCTTTTGTGCCTTCTCTTGCTGGCTATTGTCTGTAGGATCTTTTTTTGTCAAAGTATCCATGTGCGCTGTTTCATCTTTTACCTCAGTAGCAGAATTCTGGAGTTTCAGCCTGTGCAGAACTGATTTAAGCCGCGTGCCTACTTCAAGTAATTCCAGGCAGGGATCTGGCTCATACTTGACTGCTATATCTGTCACATTGATGAGGGAGCAGACTGCATTGTCATTCTGCCCACCAGAACGCTTGACGAACTTTGCCTTTTGCACATCAAAAAGTGTAACCTCCTCTGCAGGATTATCATCAAATTGATATTCTTTATGTGTTAATCTGGATCTTCCAAGTTCAACCTGCATGGAGTGCTTTTCCTTGTTCAGACATACACCAAATCGATTAATCTCAAGAGAAGTGGAGAAGTTAACATTCTTATTATCTGGAAACCTGGTCGAGTTTACATAGGCCATCCTTGGGCCACCATTAGCATCATCGATTATCATAACACGGCCACCCTGTGTACCAAAATTTACACGCTTTGGATCTGCTACGGACATATCTTCAAGCCTCATGTCACCAACATACAAAATAGAGCACTGTTCAACACTAATCTTCACTAGCTGTGCTCCTTTAGCATTATTGGTAGATTTTTGAGAAGTCTCATGTACAGGTCGTTTCTTATGGGGGCGAATGCTTTTCAAAAAACCCTTGTAGGACATTGCAGTTGTACAAAGCAACTCAAGGTAATAAAAACAGAAATGCATTCCTATTCCAGATATATTAACAGAGAGAGCAGATTTAGCATGGTCAACACCACTATCTTTGCCTGCCTCCTTTTGCTCCAGATCAAGAGTTGAGCGACTAATGTGCAGTAAGGTGCCCGAAATGCTTTCATTTATCAACTGTTGATGTTTCACAGCAACAAGGAATTTTAATTCTTCAAGCTTTGCATGCAGTTCAGGTCCTTGGTTTACCAACTTACTTGCAGAAAAATGAGTAGACAGCAAGCAACACTGCATGATCCAGTATTTACAGCTAAGGTTAGCAGTTATAAATGGCAACATACCAATTTGATGTGATTCATAATTTGGACACATGAAAGCTTGAAACCTTAATATTTCTGCAGTACCAAGCAGACATGAATCTCATAATTCATTAAATCATGTTGGCATGGTCTTGATAAATGGGATGTGGGCAGACAGCAATTTCTATTATTAAGAAAGTAATAACTACATTTACTTCACAAGCACATAATCTCCAAGAGTTTCAAGGATAAGTGCCTTCGAAGTGGAACAATATGCTACTGTAAAATTAAGTTGATCCCATCTGGTCATATCCAACGTTTAGGCAGTTTGGCATGCAGGTGAGTGAACAGAACAGCAAAAGGAATTGACTGTCAAATTACATTTTATGATATAGTATTGCTATGGCTACGACAAGGAATATCGCAGAAATGGATCTAGCATTTGGCCTCCATGAGTGTATGAATAGGCAAAAGATTGGTCCGATTTAAAATTAGCATAGACAAGGAATGTTCTAAATTAATTTCTCTAGGAAATGCTGAAATGCCAATTGATTTTTAAACTTTTCAAAGCTCACATAATACCTTAAAATGACGTTATTATTGAAAGAACAAATGTAAACCAGAACACCTTGAAATCATTTGCAAGTGCTACATTACCAGGGTTCAGTCATGACATCATACAATTATATTACCATGGCTCAGTCATTATAAATGTGGAGCATTTTGAGAATATTCTTCTTAAAAATGTAAAAAGAAACAAACAACACACTGAAATAATTCGTGATTTGTACTGTGTATATCAAGCATCAGTATAGCTTAATGAAGTAGTCATGTTACAAGAATTGTTCAAAGACTCATGGACATTCAGAGTAGAACAGAGCGCATTATAAGGAACTTACATGGAACAGAGGTATGTCATCAAGACTATAAAGCACAACAGACAACTCGGGTACTGAGAATGTAAGTACCAAAGCCAGTGCTAATTTTTCTTTGGGCACCTTGTCTTGTTGTGGACTTTCATGAAGAACAAGGGGCTTCTTTTTAGCTGACTTCATCAAGATCAGTGGCTTAATTCTGCTTATAATAAGATTACATTGGCCCCCACTGATCTTGATATTTACTTCCACTCGAATTGGCTCTGTTGACTGAGAGAAGGCAATGCATCAACACATATGCTATGAGGAAGATATTACACACAAAAAAGTATAACAAAAAAAAACAGGGATGTGAAAAAAGTTGTCTTCCTGAAAACAAGGACATGACAGCCTACGATTTGCTCAATCCTATAAGAACTGACCATATGATCACCTCCTTTGCATGCACATGTGAGGATGCATATGCATGAATGCAAGACATGACAATGTACCAAACATCACCTACATACGGTAGACACACCAAGCTTTTGGACCCACTCTATTGGCCATGAAAACAGCTTTGGCGAAGTCAAGTATGCAAATTACCAAGATTTTCTCTAGTCATATATTGGCAATTAACGATCTCAAAGCAATACCTCAGACAGAGATTTCAAAAGAAGTGGATATGGCTGTACCACATCACTGGAAGATACAACTAGTGTAATGGTAGTTTTATTCCATAGTTAATACAGGTGTTACTTTTGTTTGCACAGCGACCTAGTCAAGCCAAAATTAAGAAAGAACTGTAAATCTATTGGTTCATAAGTGAAGTGTTTTCCAACAAATGCAGCAATTTACAGTAAAGATCAAGTTGAAGCCGGCAGAAATTTCTTAAGAGAAATCATTAGATCAACAGCAGTACAAATTGACAATGCAAGCAAACCAAACTGACCTGAGTGGGAATATTAGCTGAAACAATAGTTGCAATTTTCACAACCTCTAATACAGATGTAGAACCATCCATCAGAAGCTGAAGAAACAAATAATCATCATAACGTAATCTAAGTTGAAAAAACTAGATCACTCATAGGAGAACACAGAAACATACATGAATATCTGTCACGTCAGTTTCCAACCAAAGGTGTGTTGGAGCCACCCCTAAGTCATTCTGAGGCTGTGACTTCATAAGTCTCACAGAAATGCTACCAATTTCGTTGTTGATCGAGAGGCCATGGTGCTTTGGCAAAAACTTCAGATCTAGCTTGGACATATTGAAGCTAACCTTCCAAAGAACAACTGCATTTTAGTGAATGGTAACCCGGCAGCCAACTTACATTAAAAAAAATGTAACATGTAACAGTTTCAAATGGCAAAACAAAGAGCTGTAGAAGATGCTGAGGTGATGCCAACAATAAATATTTGAAATAGCACCTGGAGTATATACAATTGTTATGAACTACAGTACATGTGTTACTCCTTCCGTAAAGAGATACAAGAGCGTTTTGATCACTAAAGTAGTGATCTAAACGCTCTTATATCTCTTTACAGAGGGAGTACATGTTATATCATATCAGCTCATGATATTTGTGTTGGACACTTCTTAGAGTACTAGCATGTTTTCAATCAAAGAGTCATAGTTAAATGTATTAAGAGGCAGAGGATTGTTTTTCCATGCTAAAATATTACAAGTGGAGAACAGTAGTTAGGTAACTGAAAAACATAAAGAATAACACATCTTAGCCTGGTTGTGCATTCATCGAGAATTTGAATTATCTAGCCTACAAAAATATTGGTGTGTTGCGGAGCTAAGTGAATATAACTAAGAATATTGTGAACTCATCCATTTGGTGGACAAAAGTGGCCTATGTGGGTCTTGTTTAATAATGTCACAAGAAGAAGCTAGAAAGCATAGAACTATATATGGAGAAAGACAATGCCCATATATAACAAAAAATGGTAAACATCAGTGGTACTGCAGGATATAAATACAACCTTTTCAGGAATCAAATCGATCTTCTTATTCAATGACAAAAGCTTGCTCCCCTCGGATTTGGCAGCTGATTTATTATCCACAATAGATTCATCCTTCTGATCAGCAGCAGTAGAAGCAGAGGGCTTCTTGGTGAATAGTTTTTCTTCCAGGTTCACAGCAATTGGACCAAACATCAGATCCAAATTCTTGACTCTAATTCTTTTATCCCTAAAGAGTGTTATAAATAATGTTACAACTGCAAAATACTCAAGTGGATCACATGTATTCAGGCTGAATGGGCCAATATATAGGAGTGCAGGAGATGAGCTAAAGCAAGCCAACTCAATCTGGTACCGACATCACACTACCACACATATACACTCTTAACAAATAATAGTTAAGTTTTTGCTCTTTCACAACAACGAATGATGCAACACATGCAGTTTCTGTAATCGAATGGGTTCCCCGAATACGATCAAAACAGCTAGGGTGGCAATTTAAGCTTCACATAGGCATAGAACAATTGTTATATGACTCTGATTGTTAGCCTTGGGATAATTGATTATCCTGAACTTCATTGAACAAAAGTAGACTGAAATGCACATTTTCTTTGAGGCTTATCGATAAGTTCTGGGGGTGCAGGAAGTAACTTATGGATAGATAAAACCACCTTATCCACCGCAGAGTATTAGAGGCAAAAGTTGAATCACAGAAGGTGGTTTCCGAAATTATATTTGTGACTGCTATGGCTCACATGAGTACATTATGGTTATGTTGCAGTAAGAAGCATTAAAAAGGTACAGCAAATAGCAATCAGTTGTGTGCGGAGACATTTGATGGAAATAGTAATCAGTTAATCGCCAACAGCTACTACTTCTCAATCAAAACACCGGAGATCCTAGCCATCAATGACTAGATTTCTACTAAAATGACCATACAGTGTCGAGAGTGTTTGCAAAGCATCCCCTTGAGGGGTTACCTCTGATGAAGCTCACACGAGAGTGCTATATCCTCAAGCAAGATAGAGCTGCAGTCAGTAGTGTCCATAGCTGAAGGGTATTGTCCACTCACCCACCAATCCAATTTGTTAAATGGTGATGAAGAATCATTTTCCGTGCCATCTACCTCTAACGCTTGTACAAATAAAGGTATCAGGTGTATTTGAACATTAAGGACTGGATGCAGTGCTCCAGATTTAGATAAATCAATCTTAAAGTCCTTGATGCCAAGAGCAGCTTTTGGAGTCTACAGTAAGAAAATGACAAGTTATCCGTCAAAAGTAACATCACTAAAAAAATTGACAGAGAAGGGAGGTACCTTGAGCCTGAGGTCCACTAGAGAAAGTGATAAAAGGCTGGCAACATTTGTTATAAGCCTCCATTTTGCTTGGCCTTTGGAATTTCCTTTTGGTTTGGGCGATGAGGCTGAGGTTGGCTTGCGCGGGGCAGGTTTCTTTTCGTTTGCAGATTTGGCGGGTTGCCTGAGCACAATGTGCAATTCAGAAATTCGCAGTTGCAGGACTGGGCCTTGAGTTAGTATGGTGAGCCCCAGCTGGGTGAGTGGCTTGCGCAGGCCGAGTCTAATTTCACCGACAGAGATGGACTGGAGCGGTCCCTGAAAAAAGAAGGATTGGCACTGGTTGTGAGCAAGTAATAAAATACTACTCCGTACTACTGTACTTACTACAGTAATGATGAAGCAGGGCAGGGAGATGCATACTTTAGGAGAGTTAATGGTGATGCCCCTGAGATAATTGAAACCATAGGAGCGGCAGCCGATGGAGAGCTTGGCCGTGCGACGGAGCACCCATGCCAGAGCCTTGGCAAACAAGCTGCGTTGTTTGTTTGTTTGTTTGTTAGACATTATACAAGAGAAAAATCCCAAGAAAAGTGAAGAGCAGGTGCAAGAGAGAAGAACCAAAGGGCATACAGGACGGCGACACACGAGGCCGTGGCGGCCAAGGCGGCAAGGAGTAGGAGCTTGAGGGTGGAGAGGAGGAGGCCGTAGCGGAGGACGAACTCGAGGGCCTCCCAGGAGACGACGAACCCCACCAGCAGCTGCACGAGGCCGAGCATCATCGCCGCTGCTGCTGCATTCACCACCGTCCCGTGGCCGCATCAAACTGGGAATTCTCCGTGGGGTGGGGTGGGGTGGGGTTGGCCGTGCGTATGTCGCGGTGGATTGGATCCGATCGACGGGGGGAAGGAGAAGGCGGAGTGGAGGGATCGCAAAGTAAAGTAGTGGTGGAGAGGAGGAGTGGAGAGGAGGTGGTGCGCCATTTCCGGAACAAGCAGAGGAGAGAGAACGGGAAGAACCGAAGAAATGCCACCGCACTACGGTTACACACGTCTTCTTCATCTTAACCCAAAAATCTTTTTTTTTAACACAAGACCCTTAGACACGCACATGCACAATATAGAACAAGCGGTCATATACACGCTCATACACTCACCCCTATGAATGCACATCCTACTCCTATGAGCACCTCGGAAAGACTGAGCCGACATATCATCTTGAAATTTACGAAGTCACCGTAGGCACCTCGTTGTCGATGGGAACGTCTCCTCCCACTGAATTCGCATGTATATGAGCGCTATGAGCACCTCCTAGAGACTGAATCGGCATATCATCTTAAGGTTAATGAACTCGCCATAAATGCCTTCGTAGTTGACGAGAACATCTCCCCTCGTGTTTTCGTAATATCACTGTCCTCCTAAATTCAGGCTCATGTGGAGTTCATTGGTCCTAAAATAGAGATGACGACCGTCATGGAGAATCTGAAGACTTGGATCGTTATGGATCAGTGCGACATTGGAAAGTCGGAAGAGATTACCGTGTGAGATTTGCGGCAGAAAATCCGCACCTCGTGCAGGCGGAGTATGAGTTCTGAACGTTGTGGAATAATGTAGTGAAGAACGAGGTGAGGAAGAAGAAGGAGGAGGAGGACAAGGCTGGGCCCTCGATGGTAATCAAGCTTAGTTTGGACGTCGTGAAGAACGAGGACGACGAGTCGAGCTCCGACATTGACTAAGACAACTTGTGAGTAGTTTGCAGTAGTTTTTAGTCGAAGTATCCTCTTTGTCGAATACGCATAAGTGTGCGTATCATTCATTAAAGAAAGAGGGGAGAGACTCTCAAAAGCTATACGATGATACAAAATATTGACATGTCGATTTTATCCGACACCGCTTCACTCTCTGTGCAAACTATTCCTGGTCTATCCACACTCCACTTGCTTCCTCGAAGCCATTTATCTCTCCCTTAAACATTTGTGCTTTTGCCCAGAGCCTACCCTCTTCTCGGATTCTTTCCGTGGTCCTAGCCAGTGATTGGGAAGCCCCGTTGAACACAATGTTGTTTTGATGTTTCCAGATCATCCACGTGTCAAGGAGGCACTTGGCTCGCGTACTTTGATCCTGCCTGATGCACTAGTAGCTTATAGTCTCATCATGCCTCGACTCAAACTCCCGTCTGCCGGTGACCGTGCCCATCCAATGCCAGACTTGTCGTGCGAAAAACGGGTGATTAGGAGGTGTTGAACTGTTTCATCCTGTTGATCATAAAGTGGGCATGCATCCTGATGAGGTAGCCCATGTTTGGTTAGTCTGTCAGATGTCCAACATCAGTTCTGGATGGCAATCTAGGAGAAGAATCGGCACTGCATGGATGCTCTAGTCTTCCAGGTGAACGATGTCGTTGGCGACACTTCGAGGCACATGAACTTGGCCGCATGCTACTTCTTGAACTTGTGTTGATTTTTCCCTTGAAGAGAAAAGGGGTGATGCAACAAAGTTGAGATAAGTATTTCCCTCGGTTTGAGAACCAAGGTATCAATCCAGTAGGAGGTACACGCAAGTCTCCAACCTATGCACCTGGACAAACAATCAAACACTTGCACCCAACGCGATAAAGGGGATGTCAATCCCTTCACGGTCATTTGCAAAGATGAGATCTGATGGAGATAGATATAAAAGGTTACTAAAATGTAAAACAATGTAAAAACAAATAAATTACAGCAAGGTATTTTTGAGTTTTTTGGTTTATAGATCTAAAAATATATGAAGGAAAATAGACCCGGGGGCCATAGGTTCACTAGAGGCTTCTCTCCTGAAAGAAAGCATACGGTGGGTGAACAAATTACTGTCGAGCAATTGATAGAAAAGTGCAAAGTTATGACGATATCTAAGGCAATGATTATGAATATAGACATCACGTCCGTGTCAAGTAGACCGACTCCTGCCTGCATCTACTACTATTACTCCACACATCAACCGTTATCCAGCATGCATCTAGAGTATTAAGTTCATAAGAATGGAGTAACACCTTAAGTAAGATGACATGATGTAGAGGGATAAACTCAAGCAATATAATGAAAACCCCGTCCTTTGACCCTTAATGGCAACAATACAATATGTGCCTCGCTACCCCTACTTTGTCACTGGGTGAGGACACGGCAAGATTGAACCGAAAACTAAGCACCTCTCCTAATGCAAGAAGAACCAATCTAGTTGGCCAAACCAAATCGATAGTTCGAAGAGAAATACAAAGATATCAAATCATGCATATAAGAATTCAGAGAAAACTCAAATAATATTCATAGATAATCTGATCATAAATCCATAATTCATTGAATCTTGACAAACACGCCACAAAATAATATTGCATCAGATAGATCTCCAAGAACATCGAGGAGAACATTGTATTGAAGATCAAAGAGAGAGAATAAGTCATCTAGCTACTAGCTATGGACTCGTAGGTCTGCGGTAAACTACTCACGCTTTATTGAAAAGGGCAATAGAGTTGATGTAGAAGCCCTCCGTGATCGAATCCCCCTCCGGCAGGGTGCCGAAAAAGGCCCCAAGATGGGATCTCACAGGAACAGAAGGTTACGGCGGCGGAAGAGTATTTTGGTGGACGCTTCTGGTCGTTTGGGAATATTTGGGAATTTATAGCAAAAGAATTAGGGTTGGAGGAGTCCCGTGGGGCCCACAAGCCAGGGGGGCGCGCCCTAAGGGCTTGTGGAACCCTCGGGTCTCTTTTGGCCCCCTCTCCAACTCTGCCGGGTATCTTCTGGTCCAAGAAAAATCATCGCGAAAGTTTTATTTCGTTTGGACTCCTTTTGATATTCCTTTTCTGTAAAACTCAAAAACAAGGAAAAAACAGAAACTGGCACTGGGCTCTAGGTTAATAAGTTAGTCCCAAAAATAATGTAAAATAGCATATTAATGCATATAAAACATCCAAAATAGGTAATATAATAGCATGGAACAATAAAAAATTATAGATATGTTGGAGACGTATCAAGCATCCCCATGCTTAATTCCTACTCATCCTCGAGTAGGTAAATGATAAAAACAGAATTTTTGATGCGGAATGCTACCTAACATATTTATCCATGTAATTTTCTTTATTGTGGCATAAATATTCGGAACCATAAGATTCAGAGCAAAAGTTTAATGTTGACATAAAAACAAGAATACTTCAAGCATACTAATAAAGCAATCATGTCTTCTCAAAATAACATGGCCAAAGAAAGTTATCTCTACAAAATCATATAGTCTGGCTATGCTCCATCTTCATCACACAAAGTTTTAAATCATGGACAACCCGGATGACAAGTCAAGCAATTGTTTCATACTTTTGATGTTCTCAAAATTTTTCAACTTTCACGCAATATATGAGCGTGAGCCATGAATATAGCACTATAGGTGGAATAGAATATGGTGGTTGTGGAGAAGAAAAAAAGAAGGAGAAAGTCTCACATCAACTAGGCATATTAATGGGCTATGGATATGCCCATCAATAGATATCAATGTGAGTGAGTAGGGATTGCCATGCAACAGATGCACTAGAGCTATAAGTGTATGAAAGTTCAAAAAGAAACTAAGTGGGTGTGCATCCAACTCGCTTGCTCACGAAGACCTAGGGAAATTTGAGTAAGCCCATCATTGGAATATACAAGTCAAGTTCTATAATGAAAAATTCCCACTAGTATATGAAAGCGGCAGCATAGGAGACTCTCCATCATGAAGATCGTGGTGCTACTTTGAAGCACAAGTATGGTAAAAGGATAGTAGCATTGTCTCTTCTATCTTTTCTCTCATTTTTTCGGTGGGCTTCTTTGGCCTCCTTTTTTATTTGGGCTTCTTTGACCTCTTTTATTTTTTGTAAAGTCCGGAGACTCATCCCAACTTGTGAGGGAATCATAGCTTCCATCATCCTTTCCGCACATGGGACAATGCTCTAATAATGATGATCATCACACTTTTATTTACTTACAACTCAAGAATTACAACTCGATTCTAGAACAAAATATGACTCTATATGAATGCCTTCGGCAATGTGCCGGGATGAGCTATGATCTAGCGTAGCAATGACATCAAAAAATGGACAAGCCATGAAAACATCATGCTAGCTATCTTGCGAACATGCAAAGCAATATGAAAATGATGGTGCGTGTCATAATAAACGAAACGGTAGAAGTTGCATGGCAATATATCTCGGAATGGCTATGAAAATGCCATAATAGGTGGATATGGTGGCTGTTTTGAGGAAAGTATATGGTGGGTTTAATGCACCGGCGAAAGTTGTGCGGTACTAGAGAGGCTAGCAATGGTGGAAGGGTGAGAGTGCATATAATCCATGGACTCAACAATAGTCATAAAGAACTCACATACTTATTGCAAAAATTTATTAGCTATCGAAACAAAGTACTACACACATGCTCCTAGGGGGATAGATTGGTAGGAAAATACCATCGCTCGTCCCCGACCGCCAGTCATAAGGAAGACAATCATAAATAAATCATGTTATGACTTCATCACATAACAGTTCACCATACGTGCATGCTACAGGAATCACAAACTTTAACACAAGTATTTCTACCAATCCATAATCACTCACTAGAATGACTCTAATATGACCATCTTTATATCTCAAAACAAATGCAAGGAATCAAACTTCTCATAGTATTCAACGCTCTTTATATGAAAGTTTTTATTATATCCCTCTTGGATGCCCACCATATTGGGACTAAATTCATAACCTAAGAAAATTACCATATTTTTTAGAGACTCTCAAAATAATATAAGTGAAGTATGAGAGTTCAACAATTTCTATAAATTAAAGCCACTGTCGTGCTCTAAAAAGATATAAGTAAAGCACTAGAGCAAATTGCCTAGCTCAAAAGATATAAGTGAAGTACATAGAGTATTGTAATAAATTGCGATTCATGCGTGTCCCTCTCAAAAGGTGTGTACAGCAAGGATGATTGTGGCAAACTAAAAAGCAAAGACTCATATCATACAAGACGCTCCAAGCAAAACACACATCATGTGGTGAATAAAAATATAGCCTCAAGTAAATTTACCGATGGATTGAAGACGAAAGAGGCGATGCCATCCGGGGCATCCCAAGCTTAGATGTTTGGTTATCCTTGAATATTACCTCGGGGTTCCTTGGGTATGCCCAAGCTTAGGCTCTTGCCACTCCTTATTTTATATTCCATCAAATCTCTACCCAAAACTTGAAAACTTCACAACACAAAACTCAACAGAAAACTCATGAGATCCGTTAGTATAAGAAAATAAATCACCACTTTTTGGAACTGTTGTGAACTCATTATTTATTTATATTGGTGTAATATCTAATGTATT
>NC_041387.1:245167471-245215949 GCF_002162155.2 Triticum dicoccoides | reverse complement strand
TACTACCCATATATTCATCAAAATAAGCAAACAACACATAGAAAACAGAATATGTTAAGAATAGAACAGTCTGTAGTAATCTGTAAACTTCTTATACTTCTGTAAATCCAAAAGTTCTGAAAATTTAGGACAACAGAGGAAATTCATATATAAATCTTGTGTAAAATATTCAAGAATTTATCACGTTCCAGCAGCTCAGATCAATTATGTTTCTGGGTGCCAAAGTTTCTATTTTTCAGCAAGATCGAATCAACGATATACCAAAGTATCCAAAGGTCTTACTTGGCTCAAACACTAACTAAAATACCAAAATACAATTATTACAGAGGTAATAATGTGTACTTATTCAAGAACAGAAACAAAAACAAAAACTTAAAAATAAAATTGGGTTGCCTCCCAACAAGCGCTATTGTTTAACGCCCCTAGCTAGGCATAAAACATAGATCTAGGTATTGTTATCTTTGGTATGCAATCCATAAGTAGCCCTCATAATAGATTCATATGACAAATTAATTTCTTTCTTGGAAAGTGTTCCATGCCCTTCCTTAACGGAAATTGAAATCTAATGTTTTCTTCTTTCATATCAATAATTGCACTAATCGTTCTAAGGAAAGGTCTACCAAGAATAATAAGACATGTAGGATTGCAATCTATATCAAGCACAATGAAATCTATGGGCACATATTCCTATTTGCAACAATAAGAATATCATTAATCCTTCCCATAGGTTTCTTAATAGTGGAATTCGCTAGATACAAATTTAAAGAACAATCATCAAATTCACGGAAACCTAGCACATCACATAAAGTTTTTGGAATCATGGAAACACTAGCACCCAAATCACACAAAGCATGTCTCTCATAATCTTTAATTTTAATTTTAATAGTAGGTTCCCACTCATCGTAAAGCTTTCTAGGGATAGAAACTTCCAACTCAAGTTTTTCTTCAAAAGATTTCATCATAGCATCAACGATATGTTTTGTAAAAGCTTTATTTTGATTATAAGCATGAGGAGAATTCAACATGGGCTACAACAAGGAAATACAATCTATCAAAGAACAATTATCATAATTAAAATCCTTGAAATCCAAAAGAGTGGTTTCATCGCCACTTAAAGTTTGGACCTCTCCAATCCCACTTTTATCAATTTTTGCATTAAGATCTATAAACTCCGAATCATTAGGATGCCTTCTAGCTAAATTTGACTCATCTAAAATCCTATATTTATCAAGATTTACATTAGAAAATGAAGATTCAACAGGAGTCACATCAATCACTCTGAGATCTTCATCATTATTCTCGCAAAAACTAGAAGAACACACTTTTACAAACCAATCTCGCTTAGCACGCATCCTAGCGGTTCTTTCTTTACACTCATCAATTGAAATTCTAATAGTTTTAAGAGATTCATTAATATCATGCTTGCATGTCATAGATCTAATTTTCAAAGAATCAACCTCAAGAGAAATTCTATCAACGTTCCTAGCCAAATCATCAATCTTGAGCAATTTTTCTTCAACCATAGCATTGAAAACTTTTGGGAATTAATAAAATCTTTAATATTGTTCTCAAGATCAGAGGGCATCTTATTATAATTTCCATAAGAATTGTTTTAGGAATTACCATAATTCTTAGAGGAATTACTAGGAAACGGCCTAGGGTTGAAATTACCTATATAAGCATTATTACCAAAATTGTTCCTACCAACAAAATTCACATACATAGATTAGTTATTGTTCTCAATCAAAGTAGACAAAGGCATATCATTAGGATCAATAGGAGCACTCTTACTAGCAAACAATTTCATAAGTTCATCCATCTTTCCACTCAAAGTATTAATTGCTTCAATCGCATGCACTTTTTTACTAGTAGAAGATCTTTTGGTATGCCATTGAGAGTAATTAGCCATAATATTATCTAGGAGTTTAGTAGCTTCTCCTAAGTAATTTCCATAAAATTACCTCCCGCGGCGGAATCTAAAAGATTTCTAGACGCAAAACTCAATCTGACATAAAAATTTTGTATGATCATCCATAAACTTAAACCATGAGTAGGGCAATTTCTTATCATCAATTTCATCCTATCCCAAGATTGTGCAACATGTTCTGATCAAGTTACTTCAAAATCATTATATAGTTCCTAAGAGAGATGATCTTAGCGGGAGGAAAATACTTGGAAATAAAAGCATCTTTACACTTATTCCATGAATCAATGTTATTTTTAGGCAACGTTCAAAACCAAGTTTTAGCATGATCTCATAGAGAGAACTAAATTAGCTTCAATTTAACAATATCATTATCCACATATTTTTTTCTTTTGCATATCACACAACTCAACGAATTTTTTTAGATGGGATGAGGCATCTTCACTAGGAAGGCCGGAAAATTGTCTTTTATAACAAGGTTCAGCAAAGTGACATTAATTTCATAAGATTCCCACTAGTGGCAGGAGAAATTGGAGTACTAATAAAATCATTATTATCAGTATTGGAAAAGTCACACAATTTGGTATTTTTCTTGAGACATCGTGACGAAGCAACCAATCTAGCACACAAGCAAACAAAAAACAAAGAAAAGACGAATGAAAGAAGGGCTGATACAAAGGCAAATCTTTTTGTGTTTTTCTGAAATTGTTTTATAAGTGGGGGAGAGGAAAATGAGAGGCAAATGGCAAATAATGTAATGCAATAGTTGAGAGTTTATGGTGGGTACTTAGTAGGCTTGATGTAGAACCTCCCCGGCAACGGCGCCAGAAATTCTTCCTGCTACTTCTTGAGCTTGCGTTGGTTTTTCCCTTGAAGAGGAAGGGTGATGCACCAAAGTAGAGATAAGTATTTCCCTCAGTTTGAGAACCAAGGTATCAATCCAGTAGGAGGTACACGCAAGTTTGCAATCTATTCACCTGCACAAACAATCAAACACTTGCACCCAACGCGATAAAGGGGTTGTCAGTCCCTCCATAGTCACTTGTAAGGATGAGATCTGATAGAGATAGATATAAAAGATTACTGAAATGCAAAACAAAGTAAAAACAAATAAATTGCACCAAGGTATTTTTGGATTTTTGGTTTATAGATCTGGAAATATATGAAGGAAAATAGACCCGGGGGCCATAGGTTTCACTAGAGGCTTCTCTCTTGAAAAAAAGCATACGGTGGGTGAACAAATTACTGTCGAGCAATTGATTGAAAAGCGCAAAGTTATGATGATATCTAAGGCAATGATTATGAATATAGGCATCACGTCCGTGTCAAGTAGACCAACTCCTGTCTGCATCTACTACTATCACTCCACACATCGACCACTATCCAGCATGCATCTAGAGTATTAAGTTCATAAGAACGGAGTAACACCTTAAGTAAGATGACATGATGTAAAGGGATAAACTCAAGCAATATGATGAAAACCCCATCTTTTTACCCTTTATGGAAACAATACAATACGTGCCTCGCTACCCCTACTTTGTCACTGGGTGAGGACACCGCAAGATTGAACCCAAAACTAAGCACCTCTCCCACTGCAAGAAGAACCAATCCAGTTGGCCAAACCAAACCGGTAACTCGAAGACAAATACAAAGATGTCAAATCGAGCTTATAAGAATTCAGAGAAGACTCAAATAATATTCATAGATAATCTGATCATAAATCCACAATTCATCGGATCTCCACAAACACACCGCAAAAGAATATTACATCGGATAGATCTCCAAGAACATCAAGGAGAACATTGTATTGAAGATCAAAGAGAGAGAAGAAACCATCTAGGTACTAGCTATGGACCCGTAGGTCTGTGGTAAACTGCTCACGCTTCATCAGAAGGGCAATAGAGTTGATGTAGAAGCCCTCCGTGATCGAATCCCCCTCCGGCAGGGTGCTGGAAAAGGCCCCGAGATGGGATCTCGGGAATAGATGGTTACGACGGCGAAAAAGTATTTTGGTGGACACTTCTGGTCATTTGGGAATATTTGGGAATTTATAGTGAAAGAATTAGGGTTGGAGGAGTCCCATGGAGCCCACAAGCCATGGGGCGCCCCCTAGGGCACGCCTTGAGGGCTTGTGGAGTCCTTAGGACTCTTCTGGCCTACTCTCCAAGTCTGTTGGGTGTCTTCTAGTCCAATAAATATCATCGCAAAAGTTTTATTCCGTTTGAATTCCGTTTGATATTCCTTTCTGTAAAACTCAAAACAAGGAAAAAAATAAAAACTGGCACTGGGCTCTAGGTTAATAAGTTAGTCCTAAAATAACATATTAATGCATATAAAACATCCAAAATAGATAATATAATATCACGGAACAATAAAAAATTATAGATACGTTGGAAACGTATCACCGCATATGCAGACCTAGCTAAAAAGTGCCACTCTTTTTCCCAGGCCTAGGAAACCGAATCTTCCACCTCCTCCTTAAGTGCATGGCCACCACCCTAGACCATAAGATGAGAAACTCATCTAATGCTGCAGTCATGAAGTCCGATCCAATGTCTCTTGCCAATGTATCATTTGCAATCACGTTAGAAACTAGTCTCGTGCTTCTAGGTTGCTTCGAGATTCGGTCATATGTGCTTGGAGCGAGCTCACTGATCTTGAAGTCATCAATCCACCTATCCTCCCAAAATAAAGTGGTCTTGCCATTGCCCACCGAAGCTCTTGCTGCTGCATGGAACAGTGCCAATGATTCAGCCGGCACGGCGATATCAAACTCTGCCCAGGGTCTTTCTTTGTCGCTCCTCTGAAGCCAGGTCCATCGGGCTTGCAATGCCTTATTTGGCCACCTCGGGTTTGGGATCCCTAGTCTGCCCGCCCACTTTGGTTTGCATACGTTGTCCCAAGCGACTACACAATTGCCACTCGTTGGTTCCATCTTGCCACACCAAAGAAATCCTTGTCAGATTTTGGTAAGCGATGTGATGGTTTTTGCTAGTAGATCTAGGGCAAGCATGGAGTGTATTGGTATTGCACATAGAACTGGCATGATTAGGGTGAGACGTCCACTCTTCGGCAGCATTTGCCACCTTCCAGTGAGGGAGGCAGTCTGCAAGTTTATCCACCAGCCCTTGCATCTGATCTGTTGTTTGTTTTCTTATCGTCAATGGTAGTCCCAAGTAGGTGCATGGAAACATTGGGGTCGCGCAATCGATTGATGCACATACTGCATGATTGTTATAGCGTTGTATCCGATGCAATATTCTTTTGCGGTGTGTTTGTTTATGATCAGATTATTCATTGAATGTAACTGGCTTTTCTGAACTTTATTATGCATGATTGTTATAGCTTTGTATTTCTATTTGATCTATCTGTTTGGTTGGGCCAACTAGAATGATCTATCTTCAGTAGGAGAGGTGCTTTGTGATGGGTTCAATCTTGCGGTGCTCTATATCCCAGTGACAGAAGGGGACAAGATACGTATTTGTATTGTTGCCATGAAGTGTAAAACGACGGGTTTTATTCATATTGATTGGATTTACTTTGTCTACGTCATTTCATATTGCTTAAGGCGTTACTCCGTTTTTCATGAACTTAATACCATAGATGCATGTTGGATAGCAGTCGATTGGTGGAGTAATAGTAGTAGATGCAGGCAGGAGTCGGTCTACTTGTCTCAGATGTGATGCCTATATGCATGATCATTGCCATGAATACGTCATAACTATGTGCTTTTCTATCAATTGTAAAACAGTAATTTATTTACCCATCGTATGCTATGTGTTCGAGAGAGAAGCCTCTAGTGAAAACTATGGCCCCGGGTCTACTTTTAACATATTGCTAAAAAAACCAAAAAAAAACTTTCCTGTAATTTTATACTTCTTATTTTACTCTTCTTTTAATCTATCTATCACTATCAGAATTAATCCTTGCAAGTAACGAGTTCAAGGGGATTGACAACCTTCTTGCCCGTGTTGGGTGCCAGTATTTGCTTTTGTGTATGTAGGTGTTGTCTGATAACCCGCAAGTATAGGGGATTGCAACAGTTTTCAAGGGTAGAGTATTCAACCCAAATTTATTGATTCGACACAATGTGAGCCAAAGAATATTTGCAAGTATTAGCAGTTGAGTTATCAATTCAACCACACTTGGAGAACTAAATATCTGCAGTAGAGTGATCAGTAGCACAGTAATTAATAGTTTGTCGGGGTACACAAACAGGGGTGTATGTTCCCCCTGACTTGTGCATTGATAGATAAGTCCTAGCGCGACAACAACGAAGCGAGCTGCACCAAGTATCCAAGACAAGGCCAATCAAAAGAGATAGCTCTTTGAGAAACCAAAGGGCGGATCAAGAAGACCAAGACAAGCCAAAGAAACAAGATATCACTAAGGGGAAAATGTCCCTTCCTGGGCAGGCGAGCCCGGTAAAGGTCGAGACCACCCCAAAGGCAAGTCCCATGGCTTCCCCGCAAGGGTTGCCGACACGCTGGCGGCCTGCTTCCTAGCCAAGGCTCCACCGCTCCACCTCACAGCAACGCAAGTCACTTATCAGTGCGGTGTCGAGCCCCCAAGTGATTAAGTGGCTGTCATTTGGCACGTGGCAGCCATTTTTGAGGAAGATCACCCCTAAATGACACCCGTCCAGGGGCTTAATCATGGACTTAATCATTCCTCACTATCACTGGACGGGTGTCATTTAGGGGTCCATGATGAGCACTTATAATCACGTGAGCACTTATAATCACGGGTGTCACTCAACCACCTTCTTTCCTAGGGGCTTAATCATTGCTAAAAAGGGAGAAACCCCTAAAGATTATAAGTGCTCTATTGAGTAATTGAGTGCCCAAGATGGCACTACTTAGATCTATCCTCGCTTTTATGCCTAGCTGGGGGCGTTAAACGATAGCGCTAGTTGGGAGGTAACCCAATTTTTTTTTGTTTTTTTCTTCTGTGTAGTAATACATTTTTCATCTAGCTTCTGCTTAGATGTGTTTTCATGTTTTAATTAGTATTTGTGCCAAGTAGAACCTATAGGATAACCTATGGTGATAGTTAATTTGATTCTGCTGTAAAACAGAAACTTTGCGCGCACAAAAATAATTTTAGTAATTCATAGAAACGTGCTTTTGCGTTGAGTCTTTTTGCTGTAGATCAATAGAAAATTTTTCCAGGACTTCCTATTTTGGTAGGATTTTAGAGTTCCATAAGTATTCGAGAGTTACAGATTGCTACAGACTGTTCTGTTTTTGACAGATTCTGCTTTTCGTGTGTTGTTTGCTTATTCTGATGCATCTATGGCTAGTATTAAGTGGTATGAACCATAGAGAAGTTGGAATACAGAAGGTTTAACACCAATATAAATAAAGAATGAGTTAATTACAGTACCTTATGTGGTGGTTTTTCTTTCTTGCACTAACGGAGCTTATGAGATTTCCTGTTGAGTTTTGTGTTGTGAAGTTTTCAAGTTTTGGGTAAAGATTTGATGGACCATGGAATAAGGAGTGGCAAGAGCCCCTAAGCTTGGGGATGCCCATGGCACCCCAAGATATTCAAGGATAGCCAAAAGCCTAAGCTTGGGGATGCCCCGGGAAGGCATCCCCTCTTTCGTCTTCGTTCATTGGTAACTTTACTTGGAGCTATATTTTTATTCGCCACATGATATGTGTTTTGCTTGGAGCGTCTTATATAATATTAGTCTTTGCTTTTTAGTTTACTACAATCATCCTTTCTGTACACACCTTTTGGGAGGAACCCACTTGATTGGAATTTATTAGAATACCCTATGTGCTTCACTTATATCTTTTGAGCTAGATAGTTTTGCTCTAGCGCTTCACTTAAATCTTTTAGAGCACGGCGGTGGCTTGATTTTGTAGAAATTGTTAATCTCTCATGCTTCACTTATATTATTTTGAGAGTCTCTTAGAACAGCATGGCATTTGCTATGGTTATATAATTGGTCCTAGAATGATGGGCATCCAAGTTGGGTATAATAAAAACTATCATAGGAAGTGAATTGGATGCTATGATCAATTTGATACTTGATAATTGTTTTGAGATATGGAGGTGGTGATATTAGAGTCATGCTAGTTGGGTAATTTTGAATTTAAAGAATGCTTGTGTTGAAGTTGGCAAGTCCCATAGCATGCACGTATGGTAAAAGTTGTGTAACAAATTTGAAACATGAGGTGTTCTTAGATTGTCATCCTTATGAGTGGCGGTCGGGGACGAGCGATGGTCTTTTCCTACCAATCTATCCCCCTAGGAGCATGCGCGTAGTGCTTGGTTTTTGATGAATTGTAGATTTTTGCAATAAGTATATGATTTCTTTATGACTAATGTTGAGTCCATGGATTATACACACTCTTACCCTTCCATCGTTGCTAGCCTCTTTGGTACCATGCATTGCCCTTTCTCACCTTGGGAGTTGGTGCAAACTTCGCCGGTGCATCCAAACCCCATGATATGATACGCTCTATCACACATAAACCTCCTTATATCTTCCTCAAAACAGCCACCATACCTACCTATTATGGCATTTTCATAGCCATTCCAAGATATATTGCCATGCAACTTTCCACCGTTCCGTTCATCATCATGACACGCATCATCATTGTCATATTGCCTTGCATGATCATGTAGTTGACATCGTATTTGTGGCAAAGCCACCATGCATAAATTTTCATACATGTCACTCTTGATTCATTGCCCATCCCGATACACTGCCGGAGGCATTTATATAGAGTCATATCTTGTTCTAGTTTTGAGTTGTAAATAAATAGAAGTGTGATGATCATCATTATTAGAGCATTGTCCCCAAATAAAAAAAGGCCAAAGAAAAAAAAGAAAAAAATAAAGGCCAAAAAAAGAAAGGCCCAAAAAGAAAGAAAAAAAATAAAAATAAAATAAAAGGGGGCAATGTTACTATCCTTTTCCACACTTGTGCTTCAAAGTAGCACCATGTTCTTCATATAGAAAGTCTTTTATGTTGTCACTTTCATATACTAGTGGGAATTTTTCATTATAGAACTTGGCTTGTATAATCCTACGATGGGCTTCCTCAAAATGCCCTAGGTCTTCGTGATCAAGCAAGTTGGATGCACACCCACTTAGTTTCTTTTGTTGAGCTTTCATACATTTTATAGCTCTAGTGCATCCGTTGCATGGCAATCCCTACTCCTCATGTTGACATCAATTGATGGGCATCTCCATAGCCCGTTGATTATCCTCGTCAATGTGAGACTTTCTCCTTTTTTGTCTTATCCACACAACCTCCATCATCATATTCTATTCCACCCATAGTGCTATATCCATGGCTCACGCTCATGTATTGCGTGAAAGTTGATTTTTTTTGAGATTACTAAAGTATGAAACACTTGCTTGGCTTGTCATCGGGGGTGTGCAAGATGAGAGCATTTTTGTGTGACGAAAATGAAGCATAGCCCAACTATATGATTTTGTAGGGATGAACTTTCTTTAGCCATGTTATTTTGAGAAGACATGATTGCTTTGATTAGTATGCTTGAAGTTTTACTATTTCTTATGTCAATATGAATTTTTATTTTGAATCATTTGGATCTGAACATTAATGCCACAATAAAGAAAAATTACATTGAGAATTATGCTAGGTAGCATTCCACATCAAAAATTCTGTTTTTATCATTTACCTACTCGAGGACGAGCAGGAATTAAGCTTGGGGATGCTTGATACGTCTCCAACGTATCTATAATTTTTAATTGTTCCATGCTATTATATTACCCGTTTTGGATGTTTATGGGCTTTACTTTACACCTTTATATCATTTTTGGGACTAACCTACTAACCGGAGGCCCAGCCCAAATTGCTGTTTTTTTGCCTATTTTAGTGTTTCGAAGAAAAGGAATATCAAGCGGAGTCCAAACAGAATGAAACCTTCGGGAGCGATCTTTTTGGAACAAACGTGATCCAGGGGACTTGGAGTGGACGTCAAGCAACAGAGGAGGCGGCCACGAGGGTACCCGGCGTGCCCCCTATAGGTGGGCGCGCCCCCCACCCTCGTGGGCCCCTCGAGAGTCCACCGACCTACTTCTTCCTCCTATATATACCCACGTACCCTAAAACCATCAAGGAGCACCACGAAAAACTATTTCCACCGCCGTAACCTTCTGTATCCGCAAGATCCCATCTTGGAGCCTTTGCCGGCGCTCCGTCGGAGGGGGAATCGACCACGGAGGGCCTCTACATCATCTCCAAGGCCCTTCCGATGAGTTGTGAGTAGTTTACCATAGACCTTCGGGTCCATAGTTATTAGCTAGATGGCTTCTTCTCTCTCTTTGAATCTCAATACAAAGTTCTCCTTGATCTTCTTGGAGATCTACTCGATGTAACTCTTTTTGTGGTGTGTTTGTCGAGATCTGATGAATTGTGGTTTTATGATCAAGTTTATCTATGAGAAATATTTGAATCTCCTCTGAATTCTTTTATGTGTGATTAAGTTATCTTTGCAAGTCTCTTTGAATTATCAGTTTGGTTTGGCCTACTAGATTGATCTTTCTTGCAATGGGAGAAGTGCTTAGCTTTGGGTTCAATCTTGCGGTGTCCTTTCCCAGTGACAGTAGGGGCAGCAAGGCACGTATTGTATTGTTGCCATCGAGGATAAAAAGATGGGGTTTATATCATATTGCATGAGTTTATCCCTCTACATCATGTCATCTTTCTTAGTGCGTTACTCTGTTCTGTATGAACTTAATACTCTAGATGCATGCTGGATAGCGATCAATGTGTGGAGTAATAGTAGTAGATGCAGGCAGGAGTCGGTCTACTTGTAACGGACGTGATGCCTATATACATGATCATGCCTAGATAATCTCATAACTATGCACTTTTCTATCAATTGCTCGACAGTAATTTGTTCACCCACCGTAATACTTATGCTATCTTGAGAGAAGCCACTAGTGAAACCTATGGCCCATGGGTCTATCTTTTATCATATAAGTTTACCATCTACTTTTATTTGCATCTTTACTTTTCCAATCTATATCATAAAAATACCAAAAATATTTATCTTATCATATTATCTCTATCAGATCTCACTTTCGCAAGTGGCCGTGAAGGGATTGACAACCCCTTTATTGTGTTGGTTGCGAGGTTCTTGTTTGTTTGTGTAGGTGTGTGTGACTTCTGAGGAGCCTCCTACTGGATTTATACCTTGGTTCTCAAAAACTGAGGGAAATACTTACGCTACTTTGCTGCATCACCCTTTCCTCTTCAAGGAAAACCAACGCAAGCTCAAGACGTAGCACACATCCCAGTACCAGCTCGGCGGAGCCCAATCCCGGACATGGCCCCTCTGATCAAGCAGGCCTCCTCCGCCGTGTCGACAACGAGGATGCGGGAAAGGCATCGTCGATGTCAATGCGCGAATAATTGCTTTAGCTAAAAAAAAGTAAACTAGTTCTATTATTTTTCGTACTAAAAATAAAATAGTTGTATTAATTCAACTAGTTAAATTAAGCACTTACTATAAATAAAAATAAACTAGTTCTTACTAAAATTAAACTAGTTCAACTAGTTCAATTAATTTTCTTACTAAAAATAAACTAGTTCTATTAATTGAACTAGTTCTTACTAAAAATAAACTAGTTCAACTAGTTCTATTAATTTTCTTACTAATTTTATTAAACACTTACTAAAAACAGTAAAAAGAACTAGTTAGATGAACTCTAAAATTTAAGCCTAACTAATTTGATGAACTCTAAAATTTAATGAACCCTAACTAATTTGATGAACTCTAAAATTTAACCCTAACTAATTTGATGAACTCTGAAACTAATTCTATTTAACAACTACTGCCCTAATTAGCATCTAATTTGATGAACCCTAACAAATTAGATGAACTCTAAAATTTAACCCTAAGAACCCTAGCTAGGCAGAGCTAGGGGAGGAGGAGGAGGAGGGCGTGCTCACCTCGGGCATTGGCGGAGTTAGGGAGAGGGGCATGCGACGTCGAGGTCGGGAACGGGTCGGGGTTGGGGCGGTAGGTGCACAGCGGAGGGCGGCGATGTAGGGGACGTCGAGGTCGGGGTCGGGGGCGGCGTCGACGGCGTGTGGTGGGCAACGGGAGAGCGCGTGGCAGCCGGGCGACGACGGCAGTGACAGCAGACGTGCGCGTGTTGGATTTGGGGGAAGTGGCCGTGGGAAAGAAGAATCACGCATGGTTAAGTCAAAAGTGGCAGTAGCGCGTTCCAGGGAAAATGCTACTGCTACATTAGCTATAGCTAAGTTAGCTGTAGCGCTGGATAGAAACAAGCGCTACTACTAACTTAGCTATAGTGCCTGTCCAGAAAGCCCGATGCTGCTACACATTTCTCCTTTATTTTTATTTTTCATTTATTTTCATTCACATTTTCTTTTTTTCCTTTCCCTTTTTCTATTTCTTTCATTTTCATTTACTTTTCTATATGGTTTTCATTTTATTTTCCTTTCCTTAGCAGTAGTGCTTCCTGCGTAAAACACGCTACTACAACAATCTTAGCAGGGGCGCGCTTTCCTTAGGCATGCTACTACTATAGGTAGCCTAGCGAGAACAGTAAGGGGAATTGTAGTAGTAGCGCTTCTACAGTTAGACGTGCTACTGCTACGAACTTAGCTGCAGCGAATTTAAATTACACGCGCTAGTGGTAAATTGTAGTAGCGCTTCTTTTTAGCCCGCACTACTGGTAAGTTTCTGTGTATAAGGTTTTCCCTAGTAGTGGGAGGAGGAAACCATAACACGCTTTCCGCCTGCCTTGGTGATTCTCTCAGTCACCTGGCATGCTTGGCAGGAACCTGCCAGGAGGACAGCGTTGCCGTGTGCCTCGCTCTTCTCCTTTGAACAGGGGCAGTGCAGAGGCCGTGCTGTCCAGGGCGGCTCGAGTCCATCGCACCATCGCCACTTCCCTGTCCAGCCACCGCGGGTGCGGTGAGCATGGGCGACTAGGCCCGAGCAAGACGAAACGAGGGGGTGGTGTCGCTTCTCTTCTTAGGAGTCGCTGACGACGCGAACATCGATGCTAGTGTCGGCGTAGCTTGACGCGATGTTTACGACCTCGGGTTCGTACAGGCGCTTCCCTCTACCTGGCGTGTCAAAGATGTCGTGGTTCAACACGACCACCTATGGGGCCATCGGCCCCTTGTGGTTCGGTATGGGGGAAGGGCGCATTGCACAAAGAGTGGGGGTCGTAGAACAACACGGTAGCGGTGACACGGACAGTTTTTACCCAGGTTCGGGCCACCATGAGGCGTAAAACTCTACTCCTGCTTTGGTGGATTGGATGGAGAACCGTGATGAACGCGCATCTCTCAAGCCCGGCAAGGTCGCCTCAGGGAGAGCAGCTACGCGCATATGAGTGTACAAGGGTCCGAATCCTTTCTAAGGTTGCCTCGGCCCTCCTTTTGTAGGTCAAGGGGTTACCACAATGGCAAAATAGTCATTATCCAGTGATTAGATAGCCACAGTACTATCATACCTAACTTTGTAGACAGGACAAGGTGCATTAAATGCACCGCTTAGTGTCACATCGTGGGTGTAGCTCGGCAAACCTTGCCGTGCCACTCAACCACCTTCTCGCCTGCCCACGTGATTATAAGTGCTCTATTGAGTGAGAAGCCTTGTCGGGCGTCTGTGCGACACCACATAAAGGGCTTATAAAGTAAATAAATAACAAGCATGCCACAGTCGGGCGTCTGAGCGATACCACATAAAGGGCTTATAAGAAAATAATCACAGGGGGTATCCAGGAGGTAGAACCGTCCCAGGGATACTCAATAATTCAATTAATAAAAAGGGTTAGTCCATAATAATAATAATCATAATCATCATAAGTCACAAGTCATGATCCATGTTTTGGTTTAGCAGTTTCTCCTCCGAAGACCGACACTAAGACCGACACTTGACCCATCCCAGACTGTAGTCCTTAACCATGGACACGGCTATTCGAATAGATATAACCTCTGCAGAGGGTGTACTGTTTACCCATGAGTAACGGATTCCTTTAGTCCATCGGGACTAATTCCATTTATGGTCTTTTAATTGAAAACACATCTGACCCACACACACCAGCTTAACTTACCGGTGTCTGGAATCACCCACGACACCTGTCAAGCAAAACTCTAAGTGGGGAGGCTACAACCTCGATTAGCATGGGATCAAATTTATATCGCGCACTACTAAGGGGTGCCCCCCTCTCGGTCCCAACCGGAAACACCCATGCCCCCGGACCAGGTGGCATGCCTACCGGATGCAGCTGGTATCTTCCACCGTGGCCTCTTTGTATAGTGTGTGCCAAGAAAGGGGTTGACAACTTACTGAATTGTACCCTACCTGCGGCAGGGACAAGTGGTAGTACGAAACAAGTATGGGGGTTACTGGAACAAGACTCGATCTATGGTCGACTCAGGAGGTTTAAGTATTCCCTGAATGATTAGCACAACAAATATGTTTCAACCAACAGACAGAATCACCACCATCATACCTCACTATGCCATACCGGACACAACCGTCTCGACGGAGACCAGAGACAAGCTCGTGTCTACCCAAGACAGAGGCTTTCCCGGATTCCTTCCGATAGGCATGAAAGGCATACGAGGGTGATTCCTATCACAACGTATCAAATTCCAATAGCACGGAATCATCAATATGCACTTATGAGTATGTTCATATCGTCACATAAAATAACAAAAAGTCCGAGACAAGGGGTGTTGTAACCGTATCAAACAACACACGACAATATTATGCCATGGTTTAGAATGCTTGCCTTCAAGTTGTGGAGAGGCAGGGTGCATTTCAAAACTTTTAAAAGTTTTCTTCTCTCTCCAACAAAATCCTATTTTGAAAATATTCAAACTAACACATAGTTTCAAAACAATACAAAAAAGTTGTCTGGATTTTTTTCAAATAAATATGAAAATAAACTAGACAGAATTTGAGAAACAACAGAAAAAGAATCAAGTCATTTGGACTTATATTTAAAAAGTTATAGCCAATCAAAGTTTAGTCAAATTTCTATTTTTAAATAAAACAGAAAAAAGAAAAAACATTTCGAATAAAAGAACACGTAGGAGACGTACTCTGGTTTTACGCCTCCACTTACGCCAGTGTGGACCGACCCGTGGGTCACTGACAATGGGTCCCTTGGGCCCACTGGTCAGGTTTGACCGGTCGCCCGCGCCTCCTTCCTCCTCTGTCCGAGCAAAGGCGGGGCTCCAGCGATCAACGCCAGCGAACGGCGGCTCCCCACTGGGTTTTGAGGGCGGGGATGGATCCGCCAGTCCAGGGCGGTCCTCCTGGTGGTCGAAAGGCTTGCGGGGACGAAGGGAGTCCCCGGCGGCGAGCTCTGCGGCGGAGGTGGCTTCGGGAGGGTTTGGGGGTTTGGGCTACGGTGGTTCCCCGTCGAAGCCGAGAGGTTGGGCGGCTCCGCAAGATCAAGGGGAGTCGGGTGGTGGTGCTGGATGGATGGGGGAGGGCCTGCTCGCGACGAACGGAGCCGGAGAGTGGCGGCGGCCGAACTGGCCGGAGGCGAGGAAGACGGCCTCCCGCCGTCGACTGCTGGCTGTGGGGGCACTAGGGGGATGGTACGAGGTTGCCTAAATGTCCGGATGGGCTCGAGGCTCCTTTTATAGCGCGATTAGGTCAGTTCCGACGGCGGCCGTGGATATGATCGACTGCGAACTACCATTCTGTAGCTGCAGGGCGACGTGGCCGCGACGGGCGCTAGCAGACGAGCTTGCGGATGAGCTCGAGCTGTTCCAGGGGCAGCTGGCGCGCGGCTGTGGCTCGGGCGGCGCCGTCCATGGCAGGAGCTGTCGGAGCGGCAGTGGCGGCTTGCAGTGGTGGCATTGTAGAGCGCCAGGAGGGGGCTAGGGCGGCTCTGCGACGAGGAAGGAGTCGGGGCGCGCGGGCTGTGAGTGTGAATGGATCTGAACGAGCGCGGGGAAGTGGTAGTGGGACACGGCGACTCGGTGCACGCGCGTGCAAAACGTGCGCTCTGGGCGCGCCCAGAGCACGCACGCGAGGCGTTCGGCAAAATGCCAAGGCATGCCAGGAGGCTTGGGTGGGGCCGGGGATTAACAGGTCTAGGCTATAGTTTGCAAGAAGATTAGTGGACATGGTGGTTTGGTCAGGGGATCAAGTCCACAAAGTAAACTAAAAACCAAGCCAAAACTGGCCATGCACACAAGGTGTTTGACAGAATGCCAAGGGCATCTAGGCAACTCTTGGGGTGGCCAAAAACTCGAGAACAATGTCTCTTTAGATGGTGAAGAGGTTTGCAAGATTAGTTTGGCAAAAACAGAAACTTGTTAGTGCAAGTTTTTGAGAAAACCAATTCTGGACAGAAAGAAAAGGGCATAGTTTCATGGACCAAAAATACTCCAATGGGTCCATTCCCCTGGACTTAAGGGTTTGGTAGGGAGGACTATAAGCAGGAAAAAGCTCATGGGCACTAGAGCAAAATAAATTAGGGTTGCAGTAGAAAAAGCCAATCTGGATCAGAGAGCAAAAGAGGATGACTTGCTCAAATTTTTCAAAGAACACCAGTGGATTTTTGCATAAGGTTGAATAATATACTCCTACTAACATCCCCTAATTTTGGTAGAAGTTTTGAAGGTATATTTAAATAGGTTGTAGTGCAAAAGTGCAAACTGGACCAGATTTGAAAACTTGGGGTAAAGCTCAAAATCTCCAAATGACCAAAGGGTATTTTTGCATAAAAGTTATTTAGGGACATCGTATGTCATCCCCAAATTTTGGTGGGATTTTTAAATAAAATTATCAAAGGGTTGTAGTGCAAATGGGACCCTAAAACTTATGAAAAATCATTTTTAAAGAAATAAAGCTCAGGGAAAATAATTATATAAATAATCCCACTGATAAAAGAAATGTTTCAATAGAGGGTATACAAGCCCAACAACATTTTTGAAAAGTTTTTACTTGGGGTGAAAACTTCACAATTGAGGAGAAAAGAGTGGTTCTGAATCAAAGAAGAATCCAGAAAATAAAAATTTAATTTCCTGGCAAAATATTAATAAACAAATCATGGTTAAATTTTTGGGGTGTTACAACACTACCCCCCTTAAGAAAAATCTCGTCCTCGAGATTTGTTAAGAGTTGTTTTGAAAATATTACTCCTATTAGCCGAAACTAAACAGTTTACTCATAGCACAAACTTAGGGTACAACGCATGAGCTACAACACACAAATAAATGTTGGGGCAATAAACATAGTAGTGATGTCTACAATGACAACAGTAAATTGACAGGGTCCTGAGAAAACGTCTCTGGTACTGGGGCACAGTCCTCTTCTATCAAGGGAAGCGGATTGACGAGTCGATGAATGTGTCTCTCCTGGTTGGGCCTCAGTGGTCTGCGGATGGCGATCTGAGGATTTAAATCAGCGAGGCTCTGGAGATAACCCATCACTCGTTGGGTCAAACGCTCTTGAGCGATGACATACTGGGCAAGGTTGGCCAGTACTGGGTCTCTCTCAATTCATCCTCCGGGAAAAGATGCTACTTCTCCGAGTGCTGCACGACTCAGGAAGTAATAATACCCTCGTTCGCTGGCATAGGGTACCGCGAATCAAAGGCGAGCAAGCGCTTCGTACGCAGCAGCTTCTATGGCCATATGCGGAGTCGGCATAGATTTCCCCACGAAGGAGGCTTCCGTTGGGTCTTGGTTTGGGTTTGCGGGAGGGACGTGCACCACTGCCCAATACTTCAAGGTGGATGGGGTGATCCTCGATTTGAGAAACTCGTACTGGGGTGGGTGGATAGCACTCATGGTACTGCAGGTAAAGTCCCACAATATTTTAACAAAGCTACCTGGAGTGGCATCTGGGGTTCTCAAATAAATACTGGGGCTCGGCATGGCAAGGAAATGGTTGTGAGAGTTGTGCACAAGGTGAGGGATACTTGGCAAGGTCTCGAGGTGGCCTTTTATATAGCATTGGGGCTGGGTTATTTACCGTGGTGAAGGGTAACTAGTTTGTCGGTTCTGCTTTATGGGGTCGGGGTCAATGCTACAGATACACGTATCTCACAAAAGTGACGTATTACTTTGGGTGTCGTCGGGGTGGTTTTTTGGTAGCTATGCCCGGATTTAAAATGCAATCGTACACCAACATACGTATGCATGGCTACTATTTAAAATAGGGGCGCACAAGCAAACAACATTTAATTATGGCGATACAGGATCACACAATTACAGGGCGTGGACATACTAGGACTCGGTACTACTCGAGTGACTTAGTCTACCTCGTTCATATCCAAGCGGGCGTGCCTTGTGGACGTCGAGGCTTCTCCACGGGTTTCACCGTCGGGATTAACTGGAGGGGGTTGAGGGGCTGCAGGGTCGGGGTAGCGATGATGACCATCCCGGGGGTTGTTGGCCACAATCCCGTTGGAGCGTGTTCCAAAAAGGCGATGAAGCACTTCTGGGGACACCAAAGTATTTTGGTCGATGGCTGGGGTTGACCTCAAGGACTCGATCGGTTGTCCGAACAGCACGACTGGGTTGTCGGCGTCGGGCTCATCTTCTCCTCTTGCCGGGGCTCGGCGAACCAGTTCTCCACGAGCTGCGATCAGATCAAGAGTGATTTGATCGAACAGTTCCTCTAGTGCACTTACATAGCGCACCAGATGCAACAATGCAGGATCCGTCTCGTGATCTCCGTTGGCAACCTGGGGTGGCCTACCATACCCGTCACGGCTGGGGTAGTAGTATAACGAGCGACAGTTAACTCTGGGTGACAAGTGCCGGAGCTGAACTATAGCCTCTCGAGCAGCTAGTTGGATGGCTTGTGGCTCAAAGGAAGTTATCCTTCCGGTGAACCTGTAGGGGCGTTCTGGTGATAGACTCCTACCATAGACGTGTACAGTGGCCCAGAATTGACAGCTCTCACCGCTCATGGGTCCTTGGTACACAACATATTCTGGGGGCTCTTCTAATGCAAAGGCACGGCGGGTGAGGTTTGCTAGCACGGTCACAAAACCTCCAAGGTTGGTTGTTGTGGTCTCATTGTGCACAATAGGGCTAGGCACTATAGCTTGGTTTGGGGAAGAGGCTATGTTGTGCTGTGTTGAGGCTAGCATGCCCTTTTTATAGGAAAAGGGGACGAAGTCTTCCTTCGCACGCTTGCGAATGAGACATTTTAGGTGTCGGTCACTGGCGCGTGATTGACAGGCTAGGCTGATAGGTTGGGCACCGACTGCCAAAAGTGTCGGGGTCACTGTGTGGCTATCTTACACGAGAAGCTTGGCTGGGGTTAGGTTAAGGTCTGGTGGGTTGGTTAACCTAGGTTTTTTTTTCTGACCTGGCTAAGATAGGATTAGCCAATGGTTAGCCTGGCTCTGATACCAAGGTTGTTAGAACCGGATTTTTGGGATATTAATTTCCTAGAAAATGGTCCTTGTGCTCACCAGCCCCAGGATTACTGTTAGCTGATGAGGCACCAACTTGATATAGACATTCCAAGCGAAATACAAAATATGTAGTACAAGACCATTCTGGCCTATGAGTACAACAAATGGTTTCTAGTGGCTGATGGCGGAAGCGGTTTGTAGTCTTTTAGCGTTTATGGGATTCCATTTCCCACAGGAACAGCTGACCTGGATAACTCCTATCTTCGCGAGGCTGCTATCATCATTGCATAGGTTCCGGGGCTGTCATCGCAATACTCTTCTCCATGCAAGAAATCTGGCCAAGACAATAGCCAGGGACAAGCCAGTGAGTACTTTGAATGTACTCGCAAACATTATGAACACGGGTATAACATAGCAGATGATAATCATGCACTGAAATATTCTATGATCACAACGTCAGTCACAAAATAAAATCCATGATGTATGTAAGCAAGTTATTCATATACAACATGAAATATGCAATCAGAGAGTAGAAGTAGAATGCACCGATCGGGTGTCTGAAGCGATGCCTCGAAAGGACAATAACCTGAAGCATGCCTCAGTCCGGCGTATGAGCGACACCACATAAAGGGCTTATAAGTGAAATAAGTAACAAACGTGCCACAGTCGAGCGTCTGTGCGACACCACATAAAGGGCTTATAAAGTAAATAAATAACAAGCATGCCACAGTCGGGCGTCTGAGCGACACCACATAAAGGGCTTATAAGAAAATAATCACATGGAGTATCCAGGAGGTAGAACCGTCCCAGGGATACTCAATAATTCAATTAATATAAAGGGTTAGCACATAATAATAATAATCATAATCATCATAAGTCACAAGTCATGATCCATGTTTTGGTTTAGCAGTTTCTCCTCCGAAGACCGACACTAAGACCGACACTTGACCCATCCCAGACTGTAGTCCTTAACCATGGACACGGCTATTCGAATAGATATAATCTCTGCAGAGGGTGTACTCTTTACCCACGAGTAACGGATTCCTTTAGTCCATCGGGACTAATTCCATTTACGGTCTTTTAATTGAAAACACACCTGACCCGCACACACAAGCTTAACTTACCGGTGTCTGGAATCACCCATGACACATGTCAAGCAAAACTCTAAGTGGGGAGGCTACAACCTCGATTATCATGGGACCAAATTTATATCGCGCGCTACTAAGGGGTGCCCCCCTCTCGGTCCCAATCGGAAACACCCATGCCCCCAAACCAGGTGGCATGCCTACCGGATGCAGCCGGTATCTTCCACCGTGGCCTCTCTATACGGTGTGTGCCAAGAAAGGGGTTGACAACTTACTGAACTATACCCTACCTGCGGCAGGGACAAGTGGTAGTACGAAACAAGTATGGGGGTTACTGGAACAAGACTCGATCTATGGTCGGCTCAGGAGGTTTAAGTATTCCCTGTATGATTAGCACAACAAATATGTTTCAACCAACAGACAGAATCACCACCATCATACCTCACTATGCCATACTGGACACAACCGTCTCGACGGAGACCGGAGACAAGCTCGTGTCTAACCAAGACAGAGGCTTTCCCGAATTCCTTCTGATAGGCATGAAAGGCATACGAGGGTGATTACTATCACAACGTATCAAATTCCAATAGCACGGAATCATCAATATGCACTTATGAGTATGTTCATATCGTCACATAAAATAACAAAAACTCTAAGACAAGGGGTGTTGTAACCGTATCAAACAACACACGACAATATTATGCCAGGGTTCAGAATGCTTGCCTTCAAGTTGTGGAGAGGCAGGGTGCATTCCAAAACTTTTGAAAGTTTTCTTCTCTCTCCAATAAAATCCTATTTTGAAAATATTCAAATTAACACATAGTTTCAAAACAGTACAAAAAAGTTGTCTGGTTTTTTTTCAAATAAATATGAAAATAAACTAGACAGAATTTGAGAAACAACAGAAAAAGAATCAAGCCATTTGGACTTATATTTAAAAAGTTATAGGCAATCAAAGTTTAGTCAAATTTCTCTTTTTAAATAAAATAGAAAAAAGAAAAAACGTTTCGAATAAAAGAACACATAGGAGACGTACTCTGGTTTACGCCTCCACTTATGCCAGCGTGGACCGGCCCGTGGGTCACTGACAGTGGTTCTCTTGGGCCCACTGGTCAGGTTTGACCGGTCGCCCGCGCCTCCTTCCTCCTCTGTCTGAGCAGAGGCGGGGCTCCGGTGATCAACGCCGGTGAACGGTGGGTCCCCACTGGGTTTTGAGGGCGGGGATGGATCCACCAGTCCACGACGGTCCTCTCGGTGGTCGAAAGGCTTGCGGGGACGAAGGGAGTCCCCGGCGGCGAGCTCTGCAGTGGAGGTGGCTTCGGGAGGGTTTGGGGGTTTGGGCTATGGTGGTTCCCTATCGAAGCCGAGAGGTTGGGTGGCTCCGCAAGATCAAGGGGAGTCAGGTGGTGGTGCTGGATGGACGGGGGAGGGTCTGCTCGCGACGAATGGAGCCAGAGAGTGGCGGCGGCCGAACTGGCCGGAGGCGAGGAAGACGGCCTCCCGCCATCGACTGCTGGCTGTGGGGGCACTAGGGGGATGGTACGAGGTTGCCTGAGTGTCCGGATGGGCTCGGGGCTCCTTTTATAGCGCGATTAGGTCGGTTCCAACGGCGGTCATGGATAGGATCGACGACGAACCGCCGTTCTATAGCTGCAGGGCGACGTGGCGGCGTCGGGCGCTAGCAGACAAGCTTGGGGATGAGCTCAAGCTGTTCCAGGGGCAGCTGGCGCGCGGCTGTGGCTCGGGTGGCGCCGTCCATGGAAGGATCTGTCGGAGTGGCGGTGACGGCTTGCGGTGGTGGCGTTGTAGAGCGCCAGGAGGGGCCAGGGCGGCTCTGCGGCGAGAGAGGAGTCGGGGCACGCGGGATGTGAGTGCGAATGGATCAGAACGAGCGCGGGGAGGCGGTAGTGGGACACGGCGACTCGGTGCGCGCGCGCCCAGAGCACGCAGCGAGGCGTTCGGCAAAATGCCAAGGCATGCCAGGAGGCTTGGGTGGGGCCGGGAATTAACAGGTCCAGGCTATAGTTTGCAAGAAGATTAGTGGACATGGTGGTTTGGTCAGGGGATCAAGTCCACAAAGTAAAGTAAAAAGGAAGCCAAAACTGGCCATGCACACAAGGTGTTTAACAGAATGCCAAGGGCATCTAGGCAACTCTTGGGGTGGCCAAAAACTCCAGACCAGTGTCTCATTAGATGGTGAAGAGGTTTGCAAGATTAGTTTGGCAAAAACAGAAACTTGTTAGTGCAAGTTTTTGAGAAAACCAATTCTGGACAGAAAGAAAAGGGCATAGTTTCATGGACCAAAAATACTCCAATGGGTCCATTCCCCTGGACTTAAGGGTTTGGTAGGGAGGACTATAAGCAGGAAAAAGCTCATGGGCACTAGAGCAAAATAAATTAGGGTTGCAGTAGAAAAAGCCAATCTAGACCAGAGAGCAAAAGAGGATGATTTGCTCAAATTTTTCAAAGAACACCAGTGGATTTTTTCATAAGGTTGAATAATATACTCCTACTAACATCCTCTAATTTTGATGGAAGTTTTGAAGGAATGTTTAAATAGGTTGTAGTGCAAAAGTGCAAACTGGACCAGATTTGAAAACTTGGGGTAAAGCTCAAAATCTCCAAATGACTAAAGGGTATTTTTGCATAAAAATGATTTAGGGACATCATATGTCATCCCCAAATTTTGGTGGGATTTTTAAATAAATTTATCAAAGGGTTGCAGTGCAAACGAGACCCTAAAACTTATGAAAAATCATTTTTAAAGAAATAAAGCTCAGGGAAAATAATTATATAAATAATCCCACTGATAAAAGAAATGTTTCAAGAGAGGGTATACAAGCCCAACAACATTTTTGAAAAGTTTTTACTTGGGGTGAAAACTTCACAATTCAGGAGAAAAGAGTGGTTCTGAATCAAAGAAGAATCCAGAAAAAAAAATTAATTTCCTGGCAAAATTTTAATAAACAAATCATGGTTAAATTTTTGGGGTGTTACACCATTGAAATGCAATGACCATCAAGTTTGAATGCAATGACCATCAAGTTTGAATGCAAATAGGATATGTGCTTGCCCAAGTGGCCATGTTTGCAGATAACACGTCGAAGTGGCCTATGTTTTGCCGGAGTGTTGATTAATTTCTATTCCGGCAAATTTCAGGCGCTCGATATGTCCTTTTTTAGCAAAGGTCATGCTGGATTTTTCCGTGAATTTTGGCATGACTTGTGCTAGAATATGTAGGAAATATCGAGTGGCCTGGATTTTCTAGAAAGATAATTAAACGACATTTCGGGTTGACTTTAAGTCTATCGAGGCTCCATACAGGACAATCAAAAAATGAGTGAGGGAGAAAGTCTGCACCATGTATGAGAGAGGAAGAAACCCGACTATTGTCATGGGGGTCATTTCTCCTTCTTCTCCTTGTGCTAGACCTTAGTTAGGCACTAGGGGAAGGAGGAGTAACGAGCATCACCGACGGTCGAAAAATCAGCGAGGGAGTGTGTCCACCATATATGAGAGAAGAAGAATGTCGAATGTTGTTGTGGGGGTTGCTTCTCATTCGTTCCCGTGTGCTAGACATTTTGCTTTAATGCACACGGGGACGAAGGGAGGAGCGACCATCACCAACGGTCGAATATATACACCAAGTGAGCTGAGAGTTCTCAAAAAAAGACTCGCCGGACCGATAGTCAACCCGTGCTGAATAATAATGATCTAATTTAGTTTTTGTAGTACATATATTGAATTTTAGAAGTTTAATCTTTGAATTATGAACATAGGAAATGTCATCGGACAAAAGTCTCACAGAGTGCTCCTGGTGCGTCGACAATCGGAGTTTCTGTGACAAGCCTCACTTGGTAGAAGATTGACGCTTCAACATTAAGCTCCAGGAGGCCTTCGATGTTAAAATGGTGCGCTACGACGCAAAGTGTTTTTTTCGTAATTAAGCTCGACTTCTACTACTTCAACATATAATTTTTGTCTTTTACAATTAGACCATCTTATCCCATGCCATGCAAGACCCTATGTCTTGGAGAGGATGGATTTTGAAGATCATGAGAGTATGGAAACAAATAAAATTCACCTAAGGACCCATCATGGTATGGATTTTGAGGTAAGTCTATACAATTCTAAGAGCGTATCCCATTTTGGTTGCCTGGATTGGGAAGCACTTTGCAAGATGTATGATTTTCAAGAGGGTATGCTTGTCACCATGGATCTTGGTGATCCTAACATCGAGGAAGACAATTTGGACATTTGGGTCCTTGTTGATACGCTTCCAATTCTACCGCTATGTGAGTTTATCAAACATAGTTATTAAGTAATTTATATTGTTTATTTCAAAATAGTTGACAACTTATTTCCATTGACAGCTTATTTTCATTCTTCAAAGAATGTGCAGAAGATGGTAGACAAAACCACTACACCAATGGCTCTGAGTTAACTTAGCAGGAGAAAATCATCTGGTCGCATTTTGTATTGATCTTGAGAATTACAATACCTATTTTCAAACTCCTCCACATTATGGTCAATATGTGCCACTAGTGCACGTGTTGAACTATGCTAACATCCATGGAGATGTCATGTTAAGATTTTTAGTATTACGACATTTGTGCATCTTTTGCATAAATTCTTCTAAAACTGAACTACATTGCTAACTACGAAGTTATTACTATGTTTTTCAACAGATAATCCCGCAGGAGTGTGTGCCTCATCTGATGTTTCAGAAAGGTCGCCTTGATGTTTTGAATATACAGCCAAGTCATCCTACGAATCACTCCTGTTCATATCAGATTTCTAAAACCAATGAAGACATGACAATCAAAGATTAGAAAAAATGTATGGTCACTCGTAGGGAGCTACTCGGAAGCAACATTAGGTGAAGGGCAAGAATTGGAGACATGATAATCTCCATTCTCCATAATGGAGAGTGAGGGCCTATCTTTTTTATGCTATTTTACCTAAGAGAACCTAGTAGGTCCTATGAGAGAGAAGTAGGTCCTAGGTACAATGTGTTATTATGTGGTACAACGTGTTAGAGTTGATGATGATGAGGATTTGTGATTATGACTACTGACCAACTTTCTATATGATGTCTCATTGATAAAAATGATGATCATGAGGAGGTGTTATATTACAATGATGTATTATGATGATAAGTTGTTAATGATATGATGATGATGATGAGATATTATGTCATTGGGTGAAAGAATCGCGGTTTAGTTTCAAGTGCATGGATCCAAAGTGACAAATGGTCACTTTGGATCCATGCACTTGAAACTAATCCACGGTTCTTTCACCCAATGATGTAGTAACTCATTCTGATGTAAAAACAATCTCTAAATTGCTACTGTATGAAAACTTGTATAATGGCGTATGAATACAAAATAAAACAAAAAAGAAATACCCAACAATAGTAGTAGCACGGGTAGGGAGGCGCGCTACTAGTAACTACCAGTAGCGTTGTGCACCAAAAGCGCTACTGCTAAGCACGTATAGCAATAGCGCGGGCAAGCACACGCTATTGATAAACTTTAGCTATAGCACCGTATCAGTAGCGCGCCACCCCGCGCTACCGATATTCCTAAAACTAGGGCTACTGCTAGCCTTTTCCCTAGTAGTGTCCTCCCCGCTCGTTTTTGCTCGTCGACGACAGAGCCGCGCAAGGGGGCGGCGTTTTCAACACCAAGGAGCCCATGCGGGACCCGGTTCAGCACTTACCCCGCTAAGGGAAAGTCCTAAGGGAAAGCTGGCGCAAATCCGTTGATTGACGCCCCGACAAGCACGCTTCGGCAGGGCTGTCCGTGCCAGCGTGACTTTTTACGCCCATGGTCGTGATGTGTTCGACAACAAAGGGAGAGAGGAAAGATGAACCAACCGCCCCTTTTCGTCATGCACAAATATTCAATTACCCCCTCCAGCCCTTGCCTGGGGTGGGTATGCAACTAACAAACTGCCAAGTCTCTTTCTTGCACGTGTTTTTGTTGCTAAATTTTTTGCAGGCCTGAGGCCAACACGTAAATACCATCCCCTCGGGATATGTGGACGTAACAAATGACCGCAGTTAAAAGAGGAGGGAAGCATGGACAGAAGCTAAGTTCGCGTGTCACTGATCTTTCCTCTCTAGAACCCGCATTTGCTTATCCCTCGGATAACCAAGGTGTTTCGTATGGAGAAATCTTTTGTGTGATGGCACCTTGCCAGATTTGTCTGCGCCCCCACTCTATTTTGAGCCCGCTCACAGAGTAGGCGGCTGCATCAAAGACGCCTAAGGAAAAACCTGTCGGGGTGTGTATTCTCCAGCTGAATGCTAAGGACCCATTTCTCGCAGCAATCGTGGTAGCATGCTACTGGCGAGATACATGACATGTACATGGCAGTAAGGGGCGAGAGCGTGTGTGAAGAAGTACACCCCTGCAGGGTTAACATGATCTATTCGAATAGCCGGGTCCGCGGTTATGGACTTCTTGGATGCTTACATGGTACATAGACAACTTGAAGTGGATACTCTAAAATGCTCAAGACAAGTGTGAGTGCTATGGATGGTCTCCTCGTAGGGAGACGGGGATGAATCCATAGTAGTGTATTGTGTGGTGATTAGTGGACTCATGTGCGCCATATCACCTCAAAGAAGTTCTCGTAGTTGTAGAACAGGATAGCCACTGAATCAAAGCTGGCTTGCTGCAACTAAACCCCACATTACCTTCTTGATACAAGTGCATGTATGATAGGATCTGATGTAAGTCTTGCTGAGTACCTTTGTACTCATGTTGCTTTATTTATGTTTTTGCAGCGGAGACTTTGGTCTTACTAGTGTTCTTGTGGACTTCGACAAGTCGCTTGTACCTCAGCTACGATCTTGATAGGATGTTGTAGATAGTCAGGCTCTTCAGTCGTTTTCATTTGTAGATGTCTATACTCAGACATGTAATGCTTCCGCTTGTTGCTTGTCTGCTCTGAATGTTGGGTCATGTGACCCCTGTTTGTAATAATGCTATGTTGGCTTTTTGAGCCTTATCTATATGAGTTGTTGAGTTATGCTGTGATGCCATGTTGTACAACACATACTTGCATGCTATGCGTATGTGTAATGTGTATTGCTTTGTGTGGGATCCGACTATCTAGTTGTTTATCCTTAGTAGCCTCTCTTACCGGGAAATGTCTCCTAGTGCTTCCACTGAGCCCTGGTAGCTTGCTACTGCTCCGAAACAATTAGGCTGGCCGGCATGTGTCCTTCTTCGTTCCTGTGTCTATCCCTTCAGGGAAATGTCACGTGGTGTCTACCGGAGTCCTGTTAGCCTGCTACAGCCCGGATTCTCCGGAGTCCTGCTAGCCCAGTTGCTACTGCCCGGATTCACTCGCTGATGACCGACACGTTCGATGCTGGGTCATGTATGCCTGTCCCTGTAAGTTAGCGCCAATTTGGGTTCACAACTAGCCATGTCAGCCCGGGTTCTTGTCATATGGATGCTAGCGACACTATCATATACGTGTGCCAAAAGGCGCAAACGATCCCGGACATGGTAAGGTGACACCCGTGGGAATACCGTGCGTGAGGCCGCAAGGTTATATGAGGTGTTACATGCTAAATTGGTGTGGCATAGAATCAGGGTCCTGACAGGGGAAATATGACTGGTCATCTATCTCTGAATCCTCCTCTGAGGAGCTATCGGTAACCAGCAAGACATGCGCTTCGTCAGATAGCATTGTCTGCTCTGAAGACCTTGTTTCCACTCCAGATTTTTCCATGACCGTGCCGAATGGCTGATGCACAGGAAGAGTAATTGAATGTACTAAAATTGTTGACAAATTTAACACGTAATAAAAAAATGATGGCATGATATAATTCACATATAAGATGACTGGCTAACCAGGGTGGCATTGCAAAATTCACATATATGATGCCTGGCTAAACAAGATGGCATTGCATGATTCACATATACAATAAAGAAACTAAACAGATGTCATTGACACAAAGCATGTCTAAACTAAGCACATGACACCTTTAATGTATACAGTAAGCAATGCAAGGCACCATATGCATGATATTACCAACATCAGCATGCCAAGTTAGAGCGAAGACCTCATGGGGTAAATAGGAGTGGTCTTTTCCTTCCGAATCCCCCTCAGAACAGTTATCTTCCTCTTGATTACGATCCGAAATGGGTGGAGGGGGGGGGGCTGTCTTTGCGCCCACCATGGAACGACGTCTGCATGAAATTTTATTGCCACACACGGCTCATCTCTTTTTCTCTACATGATCAGCTCCATTGTGTACAATAACTGGCATGCATAGGAATAAAACATAGTGAGATTATGTAAGGAGTGCATGCACAAATCCAGAGTGATGGTAGCAAACTGTGGATAGACCCAAAACCAATGATAGCAGGCAGATAATAGCTTTAGTTAAAAAATACAGATAATGTCTCCTTTAATGTTTGTTTGCACCCAACATGAAACTCATAGTAGACACTGGAGATTAACCAGATAGTAGACAGATAGTACTGATTGCTGATCCAATATGTTTTTGCAGCGGAGACTTTGGTCTTACTAGTGTTCTTGTGGACTTTGACAAGTAGCTTGTACCTCAGCTACGATCTTGATAGGATGTTGTAGATAGTCAGGCTCTTCAGCCTTTTTCATTTGTAGATGTCTGTACTCAGACATGTAATGCTTCCGCTTGTTGCTTGTCTGCTCTAAATGTTGGGTCATGTGACCCCTGTTTGTAATAATGCTATGTTGTCTCTTTGAGCCTTATCTATATGAGTTGTTGAGTTATGCTGTGATGCCATGTTGTACAACACATACTTGCATGTTATGCGTACGTGTAATGTGTATTGCTATGTGTGGGATCTGACTATCTAGTTGTTTATCCTTAGTAGCCTCTCTTACCGGGAAATGTCTCCTAGTGCTTCCACTGAGCCCTGGTAGCTTGCTACTTCTCCGTAACACTTAGGCTGGCCGGCATGTGTCCTTCTTCGTTCCTGTGTCTGTACCTTCGGGGAAATGTCACGCAGTGTCTACCGGAGTCCTGTTAGCCTGCTACAGCTCGGATTCTCCGGAGTCCTGCTAGCCCAGTTGCTACAGCCCGAATTCACTCCCTGATGATCGACACGTTCGATGCTAGGTCATGTATGCCTGTCCCTATAAGTTAGTGCCACTTTGGGTTCACAACTAGCCATGTCAGCCCGGGTTCTTGTCATATGGATGCTAGCGACACTATCATATACGTGTGCCAAAAGGCGCAAACGGTCCCGGGCATGGTAAGGCGACACCCGTGGGAACACCGTGCGTGAGGCCGCAAAGTGATATGAGGCGTTACATGCTAAATCGGTGTGGCATAGAATCGGGGTCCTGACAGCTTTGGTATCAGAGCCTAACTGCCTATAGGTTTACCAAGCCAAACTGGTCGAAGTTGAGTCTAGAAATTCTTTAGTTATGTAAGGGAATTGATTGTGGGAAGGAACGTAAGGCTCTTTTTACTCCTTATACCTCATGGCCTTCTGATCTGAGTCGTCCTATCTTTCCTACGGGGTTAAGGAACTAGGCTTTCTCTTCCGTCTATCAGGATCATGTGTTACTACTATGTAGTCCCATAGGATTGGTTGATTAGAGTCATACCCCAGTTCCGAGTACTTCCAGTGTAGTCTGTTTAGTACTATCCCAGAACCTTGAGTGGTGATGTTGAGTTGTTATACTATTCCATTTTGGCAGGATGTCTCATGTTGAGCATGTTACTGCTGTTATGCTTCCGGAATTGCCCTAGGAGTTCGAGAGATACTAATTTCCTTGTCCTACATTCTACAGCCTATAGTTGATGCTGATTTCGTCCTTGGTTTCGTTCTCAGGATGCCATCAGTTAAGTGAAGTTCTGTTGCTCGTAGCCAGAACCGCGGAGATGGTAGGGAGGAGGATCCTCCCGATCCGCCTTCATTGACAGAGTTCATGTTAGAGATGGAGAGAAAGAAGCATGAGTCTAACCGCTTGTTGGCACGTATCGAGGAGAACACCGCACATCAGTTCAAAGGATCTGAGACCATTCATGACTTCATTCGCTTGCACCCACCCACCTTTCATCATTCCATTGAGCCACTCGATGCAGATGACTGGCTCCGTAGCATCACTCATAAGCTGCATTCCGCAACCGTAGCTGAAGATGACAAGGTCACCTATGCCACATACCACCTAGAAGGTCCTGCTAGTCTTTGGTGGCAGAACTATGAGGCTATGCTTCCAGCTGGCCAGATTCCTACCTGGAGAGATTTCACTGAGGCTTTTCGCGAGCATCACATTCCCCAGGCCCTCATCGATCGCAAGAGATAAGAGTTCTGTAGTTTCACCCAGAGTAAGATGGCTGTTGATGCTTACAGCAGAGAGTTCGAGAACCTCGCCCGCTATGCCACAGAAGAGGTGTCCACGGAAGACAAGAAGCAGGCTAGGTTCCGGAAGGGTCTCAACCCCAAGTTGCATCGTGATCTCCACCTGCATCATTGTGATACATTCCAAGCTCTCGTGAACAAGGCCATTAATGCAGAGACAACCCAGCTCACTTACAAGGAGTATCGTAAGTGATCCTACGTCATGATCTTCTTCCGGTTCTGGTTCTCAGAAGCGCCGGATTTGGGTTCCGAACTCCGCTCTTCCTTCCGGATATTTACCGAGGCCATCCTATGTGGTGCCTCCCCCAGGTCAGTCATATGTTCCACCCAGGCCTACTAGTAGACCGCTTGTCAGTGCGGGTCCACTTCCAACTTCAGGTACTTGCTTCACATGCGGGAAGTCAGGACACTATGCACACGATTGCTCTCAGACTAGTTATGCTCCACCCCCGCCTGAGAAGTCTGTTGGCTGTGTCAAGCCATCAAGCAAGACGATCAGTGCCAAGCCAGCTCGCACTAAACGTGGACGTGTGCACCACTGCTACATCTTGAGCTTGCGTTGGTTTTCCTGAAGAGGAGAGGGTGATGCAGCAATAGTAGCGTAAGTATTTCCCTCAGTTTTTGAGAACCAAGGTATCAATCCAGTAGGAGGCTCCTCAAAAGTCCCACACACCTACACAAACAAACTGAGAACTCGCAACCAACCCAATAAAGGGGTTGTCAATCCCTTCACGCCCACTTGCAAAAGTGAGATCTAATAAAGATAGTATGATAAGATAAATATATTTTTGGTATTTTATAAGATAGATGCAAAAAGTGTAGATGCAAATAAAAGTATATTTAAAGCAAATATGATAAGAGATAGACCCGGGGGCCATAGGTTTCACTAGTGGCTTCTCTCGAGATAGCATAAGTATTACGGTGGGTGGACAAATTACTGTCGAGCAATTGATAGAAAAGCGCATAGTTATGAGATTATCTAGGCATGATCATGTATATAGGCATCACGTCCATAACAAGTAGACCGACTCCTGCCTGCATCTACTACTATTACTCCACACATCGACCGACTCCTACCTGCATCTAGAGTATTAAGTTCATAAGAACAGAGTAACGCATTAAGCAAGATGACATGATGTAGAGGGATGAACTCAAGCAATATGATATAAACCCCATCTTGTTATCCTCGATGGCAACAATACAATACGTGCCTTGCAACCCTTTCTGTCACTGGGTAAGGACACCGCAAGATTGAACCCAAAGCTAAGCACTTCTCCCATGGCAAGAAAGATCAATCTAGTAGGCCAAACCAAACTGATAATTCGAAGAGACTTACAAAGATAACTCAATCATACATAAAAGAATTCAGAGAAGATTCAAATATTATTCATAGATAAACTTGATCATAAACCCACAATTCATTGGATCTCGACAAACAGACCGCAAAAAGAGTTTACATCGAATAGATCTCCACGAGAGAGGGGGAGAACATTGTATTGAGATCCAAAAAGAGAGAAGAAGCCATCTAGCTAATAACTATGGACCCGTAGGTCTGTGGTAAACTACTCACAACTCATCGGAGGGGAAAGGATGTTGATGTAGAGGCCCTCCGGTGGTTGATTCCCCCTCCGGCAGAACACCGGCGAAGGCTCCAAGATGGGATCTCGCGGATACAGAAGGTTACGGTGGTGGAAATTGTGTTTCGTGTTTCCCCTGGATGTTTTCGGGGTACGTAGGTATATATAGGAGGAAGAAGTACGTCGGTGGCCGCCCGAGGGGCCCACGAGACAGGGGGCGTGCTCTATAGGGGGGGGGCGCCCTCCTATCTCGTGGGAGCCTTGGCTGCTTCTTGACTTGCACTCCGAGTCCTCTGGATCATGTTTGTTCCAAAAATCACGCTCCCGAAGGTTTCATTCCTTTTGGACTCCGTTTGATATTCCTTTTCTTCGAAATACTGAAATAGTCAAAAAAACAGCAATATGGGCTGGGCCTCCGGTTAGTAGGTTAGTCCCAAAAATGATATAAATGTGTAAAATAAAGCCCATAAACATCCAAAAGGGGTAATATAATAGCATGGAACAATCAAAAATTATAGATACGTTGGAGACGTATCAAGCATCCCCAAGCTTAATTCCTGCTCGTCCTCGAGTAGGTAAATGATAAAAAGAGAATTTTTGATGTGGAATGCTACCTAGCATAATTCATAATGTAATTTTCTTTATTGTGGCATGAATGTTCAGATCCAAATGATACAAAATAAAAGTTTATATTGACATAAGAAATAGTAATACTTCAAGCATACTAATGAAAGTAATCATGTCTTCTCAAAATAACATGGCTAAAGAAAGTTATCCCTACAAAATCATATAGTCTGGCTGTTGCTCTATCTTCATCACACAAAGTATTTAATCATGCACAACCCCGATGACAAGCCAAGCAATTGTTTCATACTTTAATAATCTCAAACTCTTTCAACTTTCACGCAATACATGAGCGTGAGCCATGGACATAAAACTATATGTGGAATAGAATGGTGGTTGTGGAGAAGACAAAAAAGGAGATGATAGTCTCACATCAACTAGGCGTATCAACGGGCTATGGAGATGCCCATTAATAGATATCAAGTGAGTGAGTAGGGATTGCCATGCAACGGATGCACTAGAGCTATAAATATATGAAAGCTCAACAAAAGAAACTAAGTGGGTGTGCATCCAACTCGCTTGTTCATGAAGACCTAGGTCATTTTTGAGCAAGCCCATCATTGGAATACACAAGCCAAGTTCTATAATGAAAATTCCCACTAGTATATGAAAGTGACAACATATGAGACTCTCTATCATGAAGATCATGGTGCTATTTTGAAGCACAAGTGTGGAAAAAGAGATAGTAGCATTGTCCCTTCTCTCTTTTTCTCTCATTTTCTTTTTTTTTCTTTTTTCCTTTTCTTTTTTTCTTTAACCTTTTTTTTGGCCTTTCTATTTTTTTTCTTTTCTTCTTTCTTCTTTTTTATTTTTGTAAAGTCCGAAGTCTCATCCCGACTTGTGGGGGAATCATAGTCTTCATCATCCTTTCCTCACTAGGACAATGCTCTAATAATGAAGATCATCACACTTTTATAGATTTATAACTCAAGAATTACAACTCAAAGCTAGAACAAGATATGACTCTATATGAATGCCTCCGGTGGTGTACCGGGATATGCAATGAATCAAGAGTGACATGTATGAAAATTATTAAGGTGGCCTTGCCACAAATACAATGTCAACTACATGATCATGCAAAGAGCAATATGACAAAAGTAATGCGTGTCATATGAACGGAATGGTGGAAAGTTGCATGGCAATATATCTCAGAATGGCTATGGAAATGCCATAATAGGTAGGTATGGTGGATGTTTTGAGGAAGGAGTATGGTGGGTGTATGGTACAGGCGAAAGTTGCGGGGCACTAGAAAGGCTAGCAATGATGCAAGGGTGAAAGGGTGCGTATAATCCATGGACTCAACATTAATCAAAAGAACTCATATACTTGCTGCAAAAATTTAGAAGTCATCAAAAACCAAAGCACTACGCGCATGCTCCTAGGGGGATAGATTGGTACGAAAAGACCATTGCTCGTCCCCGACCGCCACTCATAAGGAAGACACTCAATAAATAAAATTGTGCTCCAACTTAATCACAAAGCGATTCACCATACGTGCATGCTACGGGAATCACAAACTTCAACACAAGCATTCTTTAAATTCATAATCACCCAACTAGCATAACTTTAATATCACTACCTCCATATCTCAAAACAATTATCAAGCATCAAATTGATCATAGCATCCAATTCACTTTCTATGATAGTTTTTATTATACCCAACTTGGATGCTCATCATTCTTGGACCAACTTTATGACCATAGCAAATACCATGCTGTTCTAAAAGACTCTCAAAATAATATAAGTGAAGCATGAGGGACTAGAAATTTCTTCAAAATTAAGACACCACCGTGCTCTAAAAGATTTGAGTGAAGCACTAGAGCAAAAACTATCAAGCTCAAAACATATAAGTGAAGCACATAGAGTATTCTAGCAAATTCTAATCAAATAGGATTCTCCAAAAAGGTGTGTACATCAAGGATGATTGTGGTAAACTAAAAAGCAAATACTAATATAATACACGACACTCCAAGCAAAACACATATCATGTGGCGAATAAAAATATAGCTCCAAGTAAAGTTACCAATGAACGAAGACGAAAGAGGGGATGCCTTCCCGGGGCATCCCCAAGCTTAGGATTTTGGCTATTCGTGAATATCTTGGGGTTCCATGGGCATCCCCAAGCTTAGGATCTTGCCACCCTTTATTCCATAGTCCATAAAAGCTTTACTCAAAACTTGAAAACTTCACAACACAAAACTCAACAGGAAATCTTATAAGTTCCGTTAGTGAAAGAAAACAAAACCACCACATAAGGTACTGTAATGAACTCATTCTTTATTTATTTTGGTGTTAATCCTACTGTATTCCAACTTCTCTATGGTTTATAAACTATTTTACTAGCCATAGATGCATCAAAATAGGCAAACAACACACGAAAAACAGAATCTGTCAAAAACAGAACAGTCTGTAGCAATCTGTAACTAACGCAAACTTATGGAACTATAAAACTCCTACCAAAATAGGGAGTCCTGGCCAATTTGTTTATTGAACAGCAGAAAAAAGAATCAACGCAAAATCACGTTGCTGTGATTTAAAAAAATTATATTCGTGGGCACAAAGTTTCTGTTTTTCAGCAGAATCAAATCAACTATCATCGTAGGTTATCCTATAGGTTCTACTTGGCACAAACACTAATTAAAAGATAAAAACGCATCTAAACAGAAGGTAGATGCAAGATTTATTACTAAACAGGAGCAAAAGCAAAAAAAACATAAAGAAAATTGGGTTGCCTCCCAACTAGCGCTATCGTTTAACGCCCCTAGCTAGGCATAAAAGTGAAGATAGATCTAAGTAGTGCCATAATAATAAGATAGATCTTGAAAGCTCATCTCATATTCTCTATGTTCAGCAGAAAGCTTTCTTTGAGGAAAGCAAAAGTAATCAAAAGGGCTAAATTTAGTGGGACAAAGGTCCCCAAGATCAGTCACAGGATGAACGGGTTCCTCCTTTGGCCCTTCATAGTGCACAACTATTTCATCACTAAAAGCATTCTTTTGGAAAAATTTGTGAGCCTATACTCAAGAGAGTATCCTAGCTCATTGTTTCGAAGGGAAAAATCATTATTAAGCTCGTTAATGCAATCAACCAAGACATTGGTAGAAACCTTTTTTCTAAGGTTTTCATTAAAAGCAACATAGTCCGAAGATTGAAAACGCCTAAATTCCTCTTGATCATAGAGGATCGCCTCTATGGGAGGACGACCGACATCCACCCTATAGTGCACAAATATTACTTTGGCCTCTCTTATGATAAATCTAAACTCATGAGCCAAAAAGATAGTAATAACACGTTTAACAGAAGAATGCTCAATATGAAAAAATTCTAGAAAAATTCTTTGTATGCAAGGATGCATATGCATAAATTGTCTTTCAAGTTCAACCACTAGCATAGCAATGGCATCCGCAAGACTACTAGTTTTATGAAGGATGGAACCACCCATGGAGGGTAAAGCACCGACACAAGTAAAGAAATCTTTAATAACACTTTTTCCAATGATGTTACCACTACCGATTCGAAACTTTTTAGTATGAAAGATAGGGGGTTGTTCAGCCGGAGCATCAGAATTTTCCATGTTATCATGGTTGTCCATATTGACGATAATCTCCCCAATTTCAGACATAACGGCAAACAAAAGCAAGGAGAAAGAAAGCGAGTGAAAAGAGAGGAGGAGATTGGGAAAGAGAGGGCGAATAAAACGGCAAGGGTGAAGTGGGGGAGAGGAAAACGAGGGGTAAATGGCAAATAATGTAAATGCGAGGGAGATGAGTTTGTGATGGGTACTTGGTATGTCTTGACTTGAGCGAAGACCTCCCCGGGAACGGCGCTAGAAATCCTTCTTGCTACGTCTTGAGCTTGCGTTGGTTTTCCTCGAAGAGGAGAGGGTGATGCAGCAATAGTAGCGTAAGTATTTCCCTCAGTTTTTGAGAACCAAGGTATCAATCCAGTAGGAGCCTCCTCAAAAGTCCCACGCACCTACACAAACAAACTGAGAACTCGCAACCAACGCAATAAAGGGGTTGTCAATCCCTTCACGGCCACTTGCGAAAGTGAGATCTAATAAAGATAGTATGATAAGGTAAATATATTTTTGGTATTTTATAAGATAGATGCAAAAGGTAAAGATGCAAATAAAAGTAGATTGAAAGCAAATATGATAAGAGATAGACCCAGGGGCCATAGGTTTCACTAGTGGCTTCTCTCGAGATAGCATAAGTATTACGATGGATGAACAAATTACTGTCGAGCAATTGATAGAAAAGCACATAGTTATGAGATTATCTAGGCATGATCATGTATATAGGCATCACGTCCATAACAAGTAGACCGACTCCTGCCTGCATCTACTACTATTACTCCACACATCGACCGACTCCTGCCTGCATCTAGAGTATTAAGTTCATAAGAACAGAGTAATGCATTAAGCAAGATGACATGATGTAGAGGGATGAACTCAAGCAATATGATATAAACCCCATCTTGTTATCCTCGATGGCAACAATACAATACGTGCCTTGCAACCCTTTCTGTCACTGGGTAAGGACACCGCAAGATTGAACCCAAAGCTAAGCACTTCTCCCATGGCAAGAAAGATCAATCTAGTAGGCCAAACCAAACTGATAATTCGAAGAGACTTGCAAAGATAACTCAATCATACATAAAAGAATTCAGAGAAGATTCAAATATTATTCATAGATAAACTTGATCATAAACCCACAATTCATAGGATCTCGACCAACACACCGAAAACAGAGTTTACATCGAATAGATCTCCACAAGAGAGGGGGAGAACATTGTATTGAGATCCAAAAAGAGAGAATAAGCCATCTAGCTAATAACTATGGACCCGTAGGTCTGTGGTAAACTACTCACAACTCATCGGAGGGGCAAGGATGTTGATGTAGAGGCCCTCCGTGGTTGATTCCCCCTCCGACAGAACGCCGGCGAAGGCTCCAAGATGGGATCTCGCGGATATAGAAGGTTACGGTGGTGGAAATTGTGTTTTTTGCCCCTGGATGTTTTCAGGGTACGTAGGTATATATAGGAGGAAGAAGTACGTCGGTGGCCGCCCGAGGGGCCCACGAGACATGGGGCGTCCCCTACAGGGGGGGGCGCCCTCCTATCTCGTTGGAGCCTCGGCTGCTTATTGACTTGCACTCCAAGTCCTCTGGATCACGTTTGTTCCGAAAATCACGCTCCCGAAGGTTTCATTCCGTTTGGACTCCGTTTGATATTCCTTTTCTTCGAAATACTGAAATAGGCAAAAAAACAACAATAAGGGCTGGGCCTCCGGTTAGTAGGTTAGTCCCAAAAATGATATAAATGTGTAAAATAAAGCCCATAAACATCCAAAAGGGGTAATATAATAGCATGGAACAATCAAAAATTATAGATACGTTGGAGACGTATCAACCACGTCTCAGCTAAAGACGCTCATGATGATCCGGATGTCGTTCTTGGTACACTCCTTATCAACTGTCATCCAGCTTCGGTTCTATTCGATACCGGAGCATCTCACTCCTTCATCTCTGAAGGCTATGCTCGTTTGCACAACATGTCATTTTGTGACATGCCAACTCCACTTGAAATCCAAACCCCAGGGTCTAGATGGCAAACTACCAGAATCAGCTATGGTAATGAAATCCTTGTTGAGAGACTTGTATTTCTTGCATCACTTGTAGCCCTCAAGTCCTCAGATATTAACATCATCTTGGGTATGGACTGGATGACAGCTCATCATGCCAAGATTGATTGTTACACCAGATCCGTTCAGCTTACACACCCATCTGGCAAGATAGTCACTGTCCCCACTAGAGTTGCAAAGCGCCAACTCTATTCTCTTAATGCCAGCCCTCTTCCAGACCTTGAAGATATCCCGGTAGTCCGTGACTTTCCGGATGTCTTTCCATAGGAACTGCCAGGTGTTCCACCTGACACAGATGTAGAGTTTGTCATAGATCTTATCCCAGGAACCGCTCCAATCTCTAGGAGACCTTACAAGATGGCACCCTTAGAACTAGCCGAGATTAAGAAACAACTTGATGAGTCCTTGCAAAAGGGTTTCATCCGTCCTAGTTCTTCTCCTTGGGCTTGCCCCATCCTCTTCGTCAAGAAGAAGGATGGTACGAACCGGATGGTTGTAGATTATCGTCCTGTTAATTTGGTCACGATAAAGAACAAATGTCCGCTCCCCAGGATGAACAACCTGTATGATCAGCTCGCTGGATCCTCAGTCTTCTCCAAGATGGATTTGAGGTTAGGCTATCACCAAATCAAGATCAGAAATGGGGACATTCCCAAGTCAGCCTTTGTCACTCGTTATGGCCAGTACGAGTACACCGTCATGTCCTTCGGTCTAACCAATGCCCCAGCTACATTCTCCCGCTTGATGAACTCGATCTTCATGGAGTACTTAGACAAGTTCGTCGTGGTTTACCTCGATGATATCCTTATTTACTCGAAGAACGATGAAGAGCATGCCGAACATCTTAGACTTGTGTTAGAAAAACTCAGAGAGCACCACCTTTATGCCAAGTTCTCCAAGTGTGAATTTTGGTTGCCAGAAGTGACCTACCTAGGCCACGTAATCTCTGGTAAGGGCATTGCTGTCAATCCCGAGAGAGTTAAGGCCGTTCTTGATTGGACTCCACCTAAAACCGTTAAACAAGTTAGGAGTTTCCTTGGTCTAGCCAGTTATTGCCGCCGCTTTGTTGAAAACTTCTCCAAAGTGGCCAAACCTCTCACTGAACTTCTCAAGAAGGATAAAAAGTTTGAGTGGTCCCCACAGTGTGAGTACAGTTTTCAGGAACTGAAAAGATGCCTGACTTCTGCTCCCATACTTGTGCCACCGGATTTCACGAAGGACTTTGTTATCTACTGCGATGCCTCACGACAGGGACTAGGTTGCATTCTTATGCAGGACCATCATGTGATTGCCTATGCATCTCGACAGTTGCATCCACATGAGGAGAATTATCCTACACATGATCTAGAGCTTGCAACCGTAGTCTATGCACTCAAGACCTGGCGACATTACCTCCTTGGTAAATGTTGCGAGATCTACACCGATCACCAGAATCTCAAGTATATCTTCACACAACCAGATCTGAACCTTAGGCAAAGACGTTGGTTGGAAGTGATCTCAGATTATGATCTAGGGATTACTTACACTCCAGGCAAAGCCAATGTCATGGCTGATGCGCTAAGTCGTAAATCCTATTGCAACAATCTTATGTTGCGGCAGGGCCAACCACTTCTCCATGAGGAGTTTTGTAAGGTTAACCTTCACATTGCTCCTCACGGATTCCTTTCTACCTTGGTGGCAAAACCTGATATTGAGGATCGGATTATCGCTGCTCAAAAGCAGGACACGGGAATTTCTAGGATCAAGAGAAACATTAAGAAGGGAGTGGGTGGATGTTTCTCTATGGATGATTGAGGTGTTGTTTTCTTTGAAAATCGCTTGGTGGTTCCCAAGAATCAACATCTGCGAAAACTGATCCTTAAGGAGGCGCATGAATCTCCTCTCACGATTCATCCCGGTAGCACTAAGATGTATCAGGACCTACGCCAGAGGTTCTGGTGGACTAGGATGAAGAGAGAAATTGCTCAGTTTATTGCTAACTATGACGTTTGTCGTCGCGTTAAGGCAGAGCATCAGAGACCTGCTGGCACCCTTCAGCCTTTAGCTATTCCTGAATGGAAATGGGATAAAGTTGGTATGGACTTCATCACCGGCTTTCCCAGGACCAAGAGAGGGAATAATGCTATCTTCGTAGTCATTGATCGTCTCTCCAAAGTGGCGCACTTCCTACCTGTTCAAAAGAGTATCACTGCTAGTCAGCTCGCTGACTTATATATTTCTCGAATAGTGTCACTTCATGGTGTTCCACTAGAGATCAATTCAGACCGTGGTAGTCTTTTCACTTCTCATTTCCGGGAGAGTTTCCAAACTACCATGGGAACCCATCTTTACTTCAGCACTGCTTTCCATCCTCAGTCGAGTGGTCAGGTGGAAAGGGTCAACCAAATTCTCGAAGACATGCTTAGAGCTTGCGTTATCTCATTCGGTATGGATTGGGAGAAATTTCTTCCCTTCGCTGAGTTTGCTTATAACAATAGCTATCAATCCAGTCTCAAGAAAGCTCCTTTTGAGATTCTCTATGGACGATGATGTCGAACACCTTTGAACTGGCCAGAAACCGGTGAAAGACAATTCTTTGGACCCGACATGATCCAGGAGGCAGAAGAGCAAGTTCGCATCATTCGTGAGAATTTGAAAACATCCCAGTCTCGTCAAAAGAGCCAGTATGATCATCATCATAAGGATATGACTTATGAAATTGATGACAAAGCTTACCTTCGGGTTACTCCTTTGAAGGGTACCCATCGTTTCGGTATCAAAGGCAAGTTGGCTCCTCATTATATTGGTCCTTTTGGCATTCTCGCTAAACGGGGAGAGGTTGCCTACTAGTTGGAACTACCCCCACATCTTTCCAGAGTGCATGATGTCTTCCACGTCTCTCAACTCAGGCGTTGCTTCTCGGATCCTATCCGCGGAGTGGACCACGAAACGCTTGATCTCCAAGATAACCTCACATGTCGAGAGTATCCAGTTCACATTCTTGATCAAGCAGAGCGTGTCACTCGACGTCATAACATCAAGTTTCTCAAGGTTCAGTGGTCTCATCATTTCGAGAGAGAAGCTACTTGGGAGCGAGAAGATCGTCTTCGACTGGAGTACCCCACTTTCTTTCCATCGACCCCTGAATCTCGGGACGAGATTCTTTCAAGTGGGGGCGAGTTGTCACATCCCTAGTTCTAGTATGACCTAGACTAGCTAGTCATGTGTGCATCATGTTTAAATTCCAGTTAAATTTGGAATGGGGATTTGCAAAACCCTCAGAATCATTTCTGGAAATGACCCAGATAAAAATTGCTCCAAAAAGGTGCAAGAAAGTGTTCATGTTGCTCTCTGAAAATATTGGACAGACATAAAAATCAAACCAATATTTTTAGGAGCTCATAAGTATTTAGTTTGGCCACTTGGATTAATCCAGTAATTATTTTTCTTTGGATATATATTGTTATATATATAAAATATTGTCCAATAATTATGCCAGTTGTTGAGGAGCTCTGGAATAATACCACTAGCCCCTACAAAAATTGGCATAAGGAAATAAATTAGTTTAGTATTTTTATTAAATCAAAACAAATGTCAGAAAATAGAAAAGAAAAATAAATAGAAAAAGGGAAACCTACCTGTGCAACCCGGCACTATGCAGCCCAGCGGCCAACAGGCCGGCCCAGCCAGCAGGAAGCCCAACCCAACTGCCAGGAGCTTCTTCAAGCTCCTGCCAGTAGGAGCTGCTGCGTGCCCGCATCACAGCCGGCCGCGGCCACGTCTCCCCGCCACCTCCTGCTTCCTCCCCTCATCCTGATCTGCGCCAGAGAAGCCCCGCGACCCCGTGCACCTCTTTCCTCTCCCCCTGGACCCCTTCCCCTCCTCTGCCTCCCTCACACAGAGCTACCCGAGCAGGACCATCGCCACCGACGCCGTTCGACGCGCCCACCGTAGTCGCCTCACCCCGCCAACGTGACCCTGACCTCCGGAGCAACCTCACCGTCCTCCTCGCCGAGTCACGTGACCAGGAGAGTCCTGAAGTGACGCCCTCAACCTCATCTCCAACCACGGCTGGCCGAGATCGCCGCCGCCGTCCCGTCGCCTCCAGGCCTCCCCCGAGCACGCTGACCATCCCGTCGTCTCTGCTGTGAGCTCACGGACCGAACCCCCCTCTCCTCCGCCTCGATGGCTCGCCGTAGTCGCTGATTCTTCGGTTACAGAAACCCGCCGCCGCCCGAGCTCATCGTCGGTGATGCTCCGGTGCCTTCCGGTCACAATGACCTGTCCAACACACTCGCCCATGCACGTAGTGCCCCGCTAGCTCTTCTCCCCACTCGTTTGCAAGCCGCAGCGTTAAATCCGAGCGGGCTCGAGCTCCGACCGCCGCCGTGAGCTCCGCTCCGGTGAACTCCAGCGCTCCCGCGGCTTCCCGTCTGCTCCCCTGGATGCGGGAGAGCACGGGCTATGCCCCGACGCCCTTAGCCACTGCCCCCGTGGCCTGTAACACGGACACCGCCGTGTCCCTTGGTCGCCGGCGACGATCTCGCCGGCCTGATAGGTGGACCCCACCGTCAGGTGATTAGCTTAAGCTAATCACCAACTAACCTAACCCCTGACGCTGACATGTGGGCCCCAGTGCCCCCTAATCTTTTAGTTAAGTAAACTAACCCCCTATTTAACCCCGTGTCACTGACGTGTGGACCCCACACTTCAGATTTGACCTGGTCAGCACCGTTGACCTGCTAACGCAGGCATGACGAAGTGCTGACACAATTAACCTTTTCTGGTTTAAATTTTAATCAGGAAATTCCAGAAAATGATATAAACTTCAAAAAATCATAGAAATTCAACCGTAGCTCAGATTGAAATAATTTATATATGAAAAATTATTAGAAAAATGCAATCTATCCATCTGTACTAGTTTCGTGCATGACAAACCAACTTATACCAACTGTATAAGTGAAACACTAAAATGGCATCTATTAAAGACTTAACTTAGAGTTGCATTTGAATTCTTGATTCAAATGGACTTCAACCAAATGAATGCTAGTTGCATTAGCTCAAACAGCATCACATCTACATGCCATGTTCATGCATCATATTGTTGCATATGCTTCTGTATTGATTGTCGACACCATTCCTTCTCGATAGGTCCTGCTCTGGAGACCGTTCCAGAGTACCTGTTTGAGGAGCAGTGCCTTCCCTGTTGATCTACCAGGCAAGCAAACCCCCTTGTTCATTCCGATACAATCCTACTCTTTCGCTCATGCTCTCAATTATTGCATTAGGACAACAATGATTCAACTGCTACTTTGTGCTGCGGTAGTTGAACCCATTCCTCTGCATGGCCTGTCATTGCCACAACAAATAGTTGAAACCCACTAGCATGTGTAGGAGTTGATTGAAGCCATTGATGTGTTCCTACCATGCCATGCCTGCTATTGCTTAGTGTTGTGTCAGGTCCGATTCATTGGGAGTGAATTGGAGTGCAGTGATCTATGTTCTGATGTTGAGAGTGAAGTGTGTGAACACGATTTGGTAAAGGTAGCGGTGAGAGGCCATGTAGGATTACATGGTGGGTTGTCTCACTAGAACCGTCCTTAAGCACCGAGTTCTATGTATGTTGTCCAATGACTCGATACTACCACACATTGGGCTTCGGGCGCTCCAAGCCCTCTCGACTTATTAACCAACTTGATCTCTATCCAGGAGTCGCAACTAGTTTCTGGTGTTTGTAGGTAGTGTTATTTTTCTACCAAGTGGCACCCGGCAGGGTGGGCTTGGGACAGACTAGGCACACATGGCCTGATGTACCGAGTGGCACCCGGATGGTGGGCTCGGGAACCCTGCACACATCGTTTGGGGCCGTGATGGAAACCTCGGCCGGACTCCCTCGCGGATGGAACCCGAATAGGCGATAAACCTGGACTAGAGTCTTGTGTGGTTAGTCAGGTCGTGGCCGACACCCTCGCCAGGCTTCTGCTTGAAGGTTGCCGAGATACATGACGTGTACATGGCGGTAAGTGGCGAGAGCGTGTGAAGAAGTACACCCCTGCAGGGTTAACATGATCTATTCGAATAGCCGGGTCCGCGGTTATGGACTTCTTGGATGCTTACATGGTACATAGACAACTTGAAGTGGATACTCTAAAATGCTCAAGACAAGTGTGAGTGCTATGGATGGTCTCCTCGTAGGGAGACGGGGATGAATCCATAGTAGTGTATTGTGGGGTGATTAGTGGACTCGTGTGCGCCATATCACCTCAAAGAAGTTCTCATAGTCGTAGAACAGGATAGCCACTGAATCAAAGCTGGCTTGCTGCAACTAAACCCCACATTACCTTCTTGATACAAGTGCATGTATGATAGGATCTGATGTAAGTCTTGCTGAGTACCTTTGTACTCATGTTGCTTTATTTATGTTTTTGCAGCGGAGACTTTGGTCTTACTAGTGTTCTTGTGGACTTCGACAAGTCGCTTGTACCTCAGCTACGATCTTGATAGGATGTTGTAGATAGTCAGGCTCTTCAGTCGTTTTCATTTGTAGATGTCTATACTCAGACATGTAATGCTTCCGCTTGTTGCTTGTCTGCTCTGAATGTTGGGTCATGTGACCCCTGTTTGTAATAATGCTATGTTGGCTTTTTGAGCCTTATCTATATGAGTTGTTGAGTTATGCTGTGATGCCATGTTGTACAACACATACTTGCATGCTATGCGTATGTGTAATGTGTATTGCTTTGTGTGGGATCTGACTATCTAGTTGTTTATCCTTAGTAGCCTCTCTTACCGGGAAATGTCTCCTAGTGCTTCCACTGAGCCCTGGTAGCTTGCTACTGCTCCGAAACAATTAGGATGGCCGGCATGTGTCCTTCTTCGTTCCTGTGTCTATCCCTTCAGGGAAATGTCACGTGGTGTCTACCGGAGTCCTGTTAGCCTGCTACAGCCCGGATTCTCCGGAGTCCTGCTAGCCCAGTTGCTACTGCCCGGATTCACTCGCTGATGACCGACACGTTCGATGCTGGGTCATGTATGCCTGTCCCTGTAAGTTAGCGCCAATTTGGGTTCACAACTAGCCATGTCAGCCCGGGTTCTTGTCATATGGATGCTAGCGACACTATCATATACGTGTGCCAAAAGGCGCAAACGGTCCCGGACATGGTAAGGCGACACCCGTGGGAATACCGTGCGTGAGGCCGCAAGGTGATATGAGGTGTTACATGCTAAATTGGTGTGGCATAGAATCAGGGTCCTGACAGGGGAAATATGACTGGTCATCTATCTCTGAATCCTCCTCTGAGGAGCTATCGGTAACCAGCAAGACATGCGCTTCGTCAGATAGCATTGTCTGCTCTGAAGACCTTGTTTCCACTCCAGATTTTTCCATGACCGTGCCGAATGGCTGATCCACAGGAAGAGTAATTGAATGTACTAAAATTGTTGACAAATTTAACACGTAATAAAAAAATGATGGCATGATATAATTCACATATAAGATGACTGGCTAACCAGGGTGGCATTGCAAAATTCACATATATGATGCCTGGCTAAACAAGATGGCATTGCATGATTCACATATACGATAAAGAAACTAAACAGATGTCATTGACACAAAGCATGTCTAAACTAAGCACATGACACCTTTAATGTATACAGTAAGCAATGCAAGGCACCATATGCATGATATTACCAACATCAACATGCCAAGTTAGAGCGAAGACCTCATGGGGTAAATAGGAGTGGTCTTTTCCTTCCGAATCCCCCTCAGAACAGTTATCTTCCTCTTGATTACGATCCGAAATGGGTGGAGGGGGGGGGGCTGTCTTTGCGCCCACCATGGAACGACGTCTGCATGAAATTTTATTGCCACACACGGCTCATCTCTTTTTCTCTACATGATCAGCTCCATTGTGTACAATAGTTGGCATGCATAGGAATAAAACATAGTGAGATTATGTAAGGAGTGCATGCACAAATCCAGAGTGATGGTAGCAAACTGTGGATAGACCCAAAACCAATGATAGCAGGCAGATAATAGCTTTAGTTAAAAAATACAGATAATGTCTCCTTTAATGTTTGTTTGCACCCAACATGAAACTCATAGTAGACACTGGAGATTAACCAGATAGTAGACAGATAGTACTGATTGCTGATCCAATATGTACCCCACAACCATTTGAAAACTCAAGTTTCAGCATTAGTTTGGACCTGACTCGGAGTCTAATAGGTGAACACGATGATAATGTAGCATGTCATCATATTAAGCGACGCGTAACGTAAGCAGACACGGAAGAGTGCGACCTCTCTTACGGACCCATGTAGTCCTCAAGGTCATCTGCTCAGTTGATGATGGTAATGCAGTTGTCGTGGCTGCCTGCGGCGGGGAAGAAGATCTGAGGCGGCGAAAGACAGTCTGGAGAGCGGATCCCTGCTATGGTGAACCCTTCCGTCATTGGAGCAGCTGAGCTGGGGTGGAACATAGCGCCGCAGGAGCAGGACAAACCACACAAGGTTTTCTTTGACACATATCTGTAACAGAAGTAATGGAGTAAGGGCTTGTTTGAATTTGAGGATTCTAACAATGCATGGATAGGAAATAGACAGGAATAGGATAGGAATGCACGTGCAAAACAAAGAATTTAAAAACACATGATTTCTACCAATCTGGGCATTTGATTCACAACAATTGGAAGATCACAGGATGCAAAAAGCATGGTGAGATTAAGTCAAACCACAAGAAAATGTACAGTTATAATGCTATTATGCTACTATCTCTTAGTCTTGTGCTTGATGAATAGGAATATGAAAAGGAGGACAAGTGGAAATTAGAATCCCTATGGTTTTTCTTTCAAGGAGACACTAGAGGAACAAATCCTACAGTTTTCCTTTGCTCCATTCCCTTGAACCAAATTCATGAAAAGTAGTACCATAGGAAACTTTCCAATTCCTATGTTTTTGTCATTCACTTTTCCTTTCAAGCACTGGCGATTCTAGTAGGCAGGCTTGAGCAAGGAAAATCCTACACTAAAAAAATGTTTTTGTGCCACTTCTATTACTTTGGGCCCAGGCCACTGCCATACTAGCTCAACTCCCAGGCCCATCGACAAACGCACAGCTCTAACGCGCAGAGATAAATAATGATGGCGTTCAAGAGAGTCCATCACAGATAGCTAAGTTGTCCGGTACCTCACTGCTTGTCATATAGTAGGATAAAATGATCGTATTTCCCGTTACTATGAGTGCTCAGTGGATAATATATATAACATGTAGAGTAAAAAAGAGATGCAACAAGTGTACAACCTCTTTGGGAAGCCATGTCGATCTCAGCGTGATTGGGTTGGCCGGTGAGGATGCTCCGGCTGACTTGGCTGTCGGAGGAGGGGAAGAAGACTTAGGCGTCTGGAGATGGAGCCCGAGGTACTGCTCTGCTGTGATGGAGGGTTTCGTCGTTGGAGCAGCTCTAGTGAGTTGTACGACGCCCAGGCTGAAGCAGGACAAGAGAGACAACGTTAACCTGAGTGGAATTCTAATAGCATCTCCAATACATGACGTAAAATACATAACCTCAAAGTGCTAGATGTAAAATACATCAACTGCTCATCTCTGAACTTAACTGTCAAAACTAAATTTAACTATCGAAACTGAACTTAACTGTTGAAACTGAATTTTGCTGTCAAAACTGAACACACTAGCAAGGTGAGGCTACACATTGGTCGACTGACTTTTTCATCTCTGGTCAGTCGATTTTGCAGCCGTTGGATACGAAATCAAGGGCCTGCGGTTCATCTTCAACCTCCACCCCCCTGAGCCGCTAGCCACCACCGGCCAAACAACAGCCCCCCGCCGCCCGCGGCCGGCGGTGCACCGCCCCGCCCGCCCCGAAAACACTTCCC
>NC_041387.1:245120985-245167075 GCF_002162155.2 Triticum dicoccoides | reverse complement strand
CTTCCTTCACCCCGGCGATCCCCCCCGCCCCCTGAAAATCGACTGACCCAAAAGTCGATTCAGTCGACTGAAGTGTAGCTAAATCGGAGCAGCATCGCAAGCAAGAGCAAGAGCGAGAGCAGCAGCGTGAGCAAGAGCAAAAGCAAGAGCAGACCAGGCAGGGGACAGAGAGCAAGAGCAGAGCAGCAGCGCGAGCAAGAGCTAAAGCAGCAGAAACTCCTACTGATGTGGATGTCGCCGCCGAGGGAGCGACGCCGTGGAGGAAGTGGCTGGCGATGCCGCCGTGGATGGAGCTGCGTCGTGTCGTCTCGGGATCGAGCGCCGACAACACTGTGAGATCGAATCAAGAAGAAAATGCGGCGATTAGTGTACAACCTCTTTGGTGACACCGATTAGGCCGCAACTTCATCCGAGGAAACGGCGATGATGATTCTCTTCCGGTGGTGCAGGTGAAGATGGCGGTGTGGCGCAAAAGACAAGGGGAACGTCGGGGCAGCTCCTTGGAGGTGGAGGACGGGGTGCCTAAACCGACAGGATGACGAGATCGACGACGGATCCTCATCTGGTATGGTGCATGACGGACGTCGAGGTGTTGCTGTGGACGATGTCGTCGGGGAAGAGGCTCCGGCTAGGTGGCAGACGGAGCAGGGTGTGTGGTTTCGTCGCGGGTTTTCGCAGCCTTGGTGTATGAATGGGTGGGCAAATGGGATGGCAGTGGGGAACCATGGCTTAGGGACGCGCTTGCCCGAAATGTGGGGTAAGTTATGAAAGTACCCCCACCGATTTGAGGTGGTTCTTTCGGTTCAGGGGTACCACGGGCATTTCGCGTGTTGGGATTTCACAGGAGGTGGGAGTTTTGGCACGTGTTTTAATTTCGGAATAGCAAGGCATGGGTTGAGATGGAGGGAGTTGTCAGAGCACAATGAGACAGATATATCTTAAATATTTCGGGCTAACAAGGCGCGGGTTGAAGAGGCGGGAGTTTCGCAGCATAATAGATAGAGACGCTAGCTTGAATTTTCGGCATAACAAGGTGCGGCTTGAAATTTCGGAAGAACAAGCTTAACGTGTACCAAAAAAAAGACAATTTGCACCTCAACACGCACAACACACACACAAACACCATTGAGACTAGAGTAAGGTACACATGCATTGCACGCATGAGATTTGGCAACCAAATTATGAATAAATACCACATTATAGCATGTAATCTTTGAGTCATATATGCATGATGTAGATGTTCGTTTAATTCTTATAGTTCATTTCATTCAAAATCATCTAGTTTGTATAAGAAAGCTAATCTATTTTAAGATTCATGGAATTGTGCGTTGTAAGACATAAAGTAAAAACAAATAATGGCAAATCATGTAGAAAAATATTTGGGCAATTCTGATATGGAAGATTCTAGAACAAAGAAGAAGTGCTTGTGTTTTGATGTTTGTGCATTATGCTTAAGTTCAACCATGGAGTCTTCAAGATTATACATGTGGCAAAATCTGGTGGAATCTAGATGATATCCAACGGCCAGTAGTGCTCAAATTTGCCATCTTTGGACCATCGGATTCGCCTCATCCAACAACCATCTTTCAAAGTTAAAGTTACCCACACAATATAAAAAAATATAAAATATAATATATATATATATATAGGGGTATAGATATAGATATGTGATGCGAAAGCCACCCATCATCTCCAATTAGAATAGTGTGTCCATGCACGGATGTGACGTGGCCAAATGATGCCTGCCATCGGTATCTCAAATTCAATTGAGTCTGACCTTGTTCAATGTGTATACATTACAACATGCTCATTTCCAAACCACACCACGCAGATCTCCGTTATTCATGCATGCATGGGTTTCAAACATCAGGATCTCTTATTCAAATATTTTAATTCAACTTTACATTGATTATGACCTCACCTAGTCTTTTACACCCACGCAGTCGTCTTATCTTTATAATTGTACCACTAACTTTCTCTCATGCATGCATGCACACACACTACCAGTCGACATTATCCATCGCACACATGCAATCTTTTTCTTCAGGTCGGTCTCCCATGAAGGCACACACCCACACACATCCCCTCTCCATCATATCGGGCATTCTTTATCTCTCACGCGTGCATGCGCAATGATCGATGTTCCTCTATGTATGTGTGTATATAGCTAGGTCTTTCATAGTTTTCCACACAAACCGATCAATCGATATATCCAGTGAGGTCTCACCCTCTTTCCCACGTCCACATCGATCAATCTATACCTATCTATATAGGATTAACATATATAGCTAATACACCCACATTAATTATATATCCAACGCCCCCTCTCATCATCCATGCCTTCCGCTTCATCTCTCAGACGCACGCACAATGGCGAAGACAGGGGGCAGTAAGGGCCCTGTCCCCCCTAACATCACTATATATCGAGGCTAATATGAATGTGATCATTAGACAATTGCTGCTAAAAATGGTTTAACTTCATGAATTGACCCTCCTCGTAAAGGATTAGCAATGCTTGGCCCCCTAGCTCATTTATTTTTCATGGCTCCGCCACTGCGCGCAATAGAGCACGTTATCGCCCCCTCTCTCTAAATATCAATCTCGCACTTGTGCATTCCTTCATAGTCTCCCTCCACTCGGCCCCTCGCACCATCTTCTAGCCCCCCGCCAGATTTTGCCACATGTACAATCTAGCAGACTCCATGGTTGAACTTAAGCATAATGCACAAACCTCAAAACAACAGTGGTTCTCTTTTGTTCTAGAATCTTTGGTATCATAATTGCCCAAACTTTTTTTCTAGTTGAATTGCCATTATTTATTTTTTACTTTATGCTTTACAACGCACAATTCCATGAATCATAAAATAGATTAAGGGCTTCTTTGATTCAAAGGATTCTCAAAGGAATTTTGGAGGATTCTAATCATTAGGAATTTTTCCTATCTTGGCTGTTTGATTCGTAGGATTGTAAACCATAGGAATTTTTCCATATGATTCATTTGCACTAGATTTCATAGGAAACATCCCATCCACTCAAACCTCTATGAAAGAATTATGCGTGTTTTCTATGCACAATCAAACACTCGTACAATCCTGTAGGATTCAAGACGACATTCCACTATAATCCCATGTTTTTCCTATTCCCGCATTTTGGAAATCCTACGAATCCAAGAGGCCCTAGATTTTTTATGAAAACTAATTGATTTTGAATGAGATGAACTATAAGAATTAAACGAAGGTCTACATCAGGCATATATGACTCAGAGCTTACATGCCATAGTGTGGTATTTATTCATAATTTGGTTGTAAAATCTGATGCGTGCAATGCACGTGTACCCTACTAGTACTTCGAGTATGTGCAAAACACGTAAATTAGAATTCCAATGGCACGCTACACATTGTCTCTCTTTCAGTTCATAAAGCCACGTGGCACATGGAGGCGTTGTCGTGACCTCCTTGTGTGGATTGATCACAGTGACGTGCTGTTGGTTCCATAAGAATGTACTCGTCCTCCCTGAGCCATACTGGCGGTACATGCACGAAGCGAAGATGTGCACGCACGCCACGCACGCACTCATTCCCTCGCACGCACACGTGGGTACACGGGCGGACGCAATTTTGTACCAAGATCCACCCCATGTGATAATTTGACGCGTGTAAATTCGTTCACTTCATTGATGGTCAATTAATACAGCGCATGCAAATTGAGTGGACGTGAGGGCGGAAGAAAGACATTATTACTCCAGTGCGCGCATGCGAGTAGTTAAATCATGGGTTGCTAGTAGTACTTCCATTGGTCTCCTTCGTATTTTGTGCCAATTTTTGACAGTAACATAATATTTATGCATTTGAGCAGTGTACTCTACTTGAAATTTATGTTCGCTAAACTCATCGGGAGCCGTTTCGGGCCTCGAAACCAAAACCATCAATTAATCTTTACCTTGTTCCCATCACATTTGAAAGCCTGCTCACACCTACTAGTACGTACCAAACTTGAACGTGTTCCCACTATGCAGGTATTAGTACTAGTGCTAGTACTTAGGTTATAAAAAGGGGAACTACCTAACTGAAAATTACTCTACCTTTCCTCCTCATAAGTGCTTCTTCTTCGTCCGTCCTTGCCATGCCCGGTGAGCAGAGCTCTAGGTCGAGAACTACTCGTAACAAGGGAGCGGCAACCAAGGCCGCGAAAAAAAAGAGGGCTCACCGCCACGCAGAGACCTCGAAAGATCTCTCACGGCCAGGCGATGGCTCCCAGGAGCGCCCTAGCCACGGAGGCGAACATGCCAAGCCGGCGGCGCTGGAGTCGTTATCCCTCGACGGCATGCCCGATCAGCTCAATAAGCACCTCAATAAGCAGAAGGAGTTCATCCAAGGCTTGGTGGAGCTGCTGAAGGAGAGCCTCGACGACATGCCCGCTAAGCTCAATAAGCAGGGGGAGTTGACCGCCATCTTGGTGATGCTGCTGAAGAAGAGCATTGCCTCGGAGAAGAAGGCGACCGGTGAAATCCTGTGACTTCAGGAGGACAAGGCGAAGCTCTGCCACGAGATCGACCTATTGAAGGAGAAGAACACCGGCTGGAAGAAGCTGCATGAGAATAGTAGTTCCTTGATGAAGATGCTACAGGCCCTCGTCATGGAACAAAAGGAGGAGTTGGAGAAGCTCCGCATCGAGCACCCGGCTGCTATGAAGGTACGTAATGCGGCCATGGAACAGATGATGAAGGCTTGTGTCGAGAAATCCCGCGTCATGGACAGAATGAAGAAGATGGCGGAGGAGACGCGCAAGGAGATGGAGGTCATGGAGGCGATGAAGAAGCAGTTACGACTCCGCGGCGAATTAGATCATTTGGGGTGATAATCTTCCTTCTTCTTTTGCTCCTGTGTTTCATCTTTTGCTTCGGGTGTTTCGCCGCACGTGTCGCGTTCTTTGCGAGGCATGAATAGAACAATGCTTTTTTTGAGGGAATGAATAGAACAATGCTAACAATGAGATGACTAGAAAATTAGATCATTTTTATCACCATATGGCACTGGGCTGCTGTGTTTCGTGCTCCTCCATCATAGTACTACTCCAGTGGAAAACTTGAGTATACCGCATGGTTCTTTGCTCCTTCTCAGATCATCGGCGCATTTATACGAGCAGTCAAATCACAAGGCCCCGCCTTCCAGCAGTTATGAGCCGTCAAATCACAAAGGCCCTCGCCTCTCGTGAAACCGACCAAGCTAGACTGCCCCGCCCTCTAGCCTTTTAAAAAATGTATACTTTTGTACAGTAGTAGTATTGATGGATTGCACCATGGAGAAAAACTTGAAATTAAAAAAAAGGTGGTACATATAGAGAGCGCTCGTCGCCAAATTATGCATATAGTACTATTAAAAAGGCTAGTCACAATAATGGTGTCCAGCACAACCCACCCCTCAAATAAAACTAAGCATCCTGGAATTCTTTGACAAAACTAAGCACCCTGAAATTCTTTGACAACTAAACTGCTGGCTATATGATGTTGGCCATATATATTGTACGTATATAATGTGAAGAAACGAGTGGTAGTACTATACCAACTAAAAGATGAAATGTAAGAAATACTAGTATGTACGTACTGAAGAGTTGAAGTAACGAGAAGAAACTTAACATAGTTCTACTGGGGGCTCAGCACTACACACCCCTCAAATTAAATTAAGCACACCTGAAACTAAACTTTGCAACTATTCTGGTAGACACTGCATTGGAACCACCATGAGCAACGACACTGCCACCTTACTCGGAGTCCTCGTCCACGTCCTCGACTTCGTCCTTGTCCTTCTTCCTCTTGGCCGATACTTCTTTGCTTGAACCGACACTTGGCTCTTGCTCTTCATCCAACCCTTGTAGATATTGAAACAAAGGTAGCCGTCCATTGCAGGGTAGTGGATGTGGTCTATATCTAGTACATTCCGCTGCCATGCATAACGATGAAACGTGTATGGAGGTTTCTCCAGTTTACCGTACGAAGGATGAACCATGGCTCCTGCCAGGGTCAACATTGAAGGCTGACAAGAGGACACCAGCCAATTCTTCTGGAGGTTGAAGGGGTTGCCTACAACGAGGCCTATCCGACCCAGGACTTCTTTGTCGTTCCCAAAGTCTACAGTAACGAATTTGACTAGGTTGCTCTCGAGGAAGTCCTTAAAATCTAGGCATTCAACTTCGGCATGGCATATGTGGTAGACCAAGCATAAGTCATGCACGCAAACCTGGATCACGACGGGCTTCTTCCTCTCTTCGTCCTTTAGATCCTTCTCTCGTCCCAGGACTGGGTGTACTCAACATCTAGCCCAGCAACCCACTCATCATCTGAGTTTTCAAACATGCGTTTGAAGCGAGAAAGGCATCCTTTCACCGTCGCGGAAGAATGGGTGTAGATGATGTCGAACTCATCACCGGTGATGGTTCTAACCTTGTACTCATCGCCGATCATGGAGATTTGGGACGCCATGGATTTGGGAGGAGGGTTAGGATTAGTGGAACTGCCGTAATGTGAAAGCACGAGACGACTAGGAGCGAACCGCCGTAGTATTAAAGGACATGCGGGGACGAGTAGGAGCGAACTGCCAGCGTGCGAACGACAGGGTAGTGGCTTTCCATTCTCCCATGATACGGGCTTCCGAGAGCCCTTGGATCTGAGATCGAACGGTTGCATGGTGTGATTCTAGACCTATGGGTGAATATCCTATCCTAGAGGGTTATTCTGCAAATTTTCAGCAACTTAGCATGCGACCGTTTGATCTCAGATCCAAGGGCTGCCAGCAGCCCGTATCATGGTCGCGCCTACCACGACCGTGCCATCACTCGCGCGGCCGCGCCCTTGGAGATTTAACACGGTGCGTTAGGCTATCTGATGTTGACATGTCATACATAGTCATCACTTAGTCACTCATACTACAACAAGGTTAGCTATAAGGTTGGCTATAAGTGTATTTTTTTACTTCTCTCTATCTCTTTCTTCATACTCCCTCCGTGCCATAATATAAGAACGTTTTGACACTAGTGTAGTGCCAAAAACGTTCTTATATTATGGGACACAAGGAGTACTAGTATTTATTGCATTTGCCAAGGAGTGACCTCTTCCAACGAAATGGTGTCCTTATTAGTTTTTTGTTGCTAAGTTTGCTTCATTTAATTAGCTATAGACTCAAAATTGTCTTTTCACCTAGGTACACGCGCTTAGCACCATTTCTTCCTTGGGTCACCAAACTAGTCTCTCTCTTCTTGATTAACTTGCCACATCAGACTTTATGCCTATGTGGAAAGCTTAGCACCTGTAGGAGCAAGTAAGGCTGCTTGTAATGTGAGTATCATAGGTAGTATCATGCATGCCAACTATGCAATCTTGATGAGGTGATGTTGAATTAAATGAAGAAAAGAGAGAGTTGAGTATCATAATATGATACTGTATCATATTAAATGATGTGCTACTATGTGTCATGCATGACAATAAATAAACTATCCTATGATACCAACACATGATACTTTGCATTACGAATGTAGTATCATACAAAAGTATCATATGCATGATACTAGTATATGATAGTCTCCATTATGACCAACCTAAGTACAATAGTGCGCTTTACATGGCATTTTTGCATATGTGGAGGAAAGAGAGGCAAGGAAAAAGTGGAGAAGTGGGCTCTCATGCAAGAGCCAACCTCTACTACATGGTGGAGCATTGGGAGAGGCACCTGTATGGAGGTGGTCAGGAATCGGGAGACTCACGCCGGTCGTAGCGCCATAGTTAAAATGATAATGGCAAGTCAAATCACGTGGCCCCACCTGTCCAGCAGTAACTTGCTGTCAAATCACACATCCCTACGTTTGCAGTAGCCTAATCCCTCGTCTTCTCGCATCTTTGTCAAACCAACAAGGTGGAACTGCCCCGCCTACCGCACAGGAAAAGCCCCACCCTCGACTTTTAAATAGTACAGTATACTAATTTTGTATCCATGGATTGCGCCATGGAGCAAAGCCTCTAGAAAATGGCGGTACACATGTACGGAGTATACAACACGCCTGTCGCGTTCGCGTCGCATACCAGACGGTCGGTCGGTCGGTCTGGCACGCTGCTCTTCGAATGGAACGTGCGTCATATTGCGTTTGCACACACATGTGGGACCGCAGTTGAGAACCGACCATAGGCACACTCCCCGGCCCCGCAAGTCGGGTGACTTAATAGAAGAGGGAGACGAGCGATAGTACTAGAGAAGTGTTGTACTACGTTGGTGCCTGGACGATCCCTGCAAGACACGGAAGATCAATTCATCCATGCATGTGACCAGACTCCAACAGGCACACCTGGATTGGCTATCGTCTACATATCGTGCAGGCTGTGTTGTACATGGCTGTAGTTGTGGTGAGAAATCTAAAAAAAGGTTTCTTGTCATCTCACAAAATTAGGTGTCATGTGCTTCGGATCAGTGTGAGGGTTAAACAGCGACAACTGAGTTGGGCTAGTCATTGGGGGCACATGCACGAAGACTACTCGGCTGCCATCTAGGTCAAGCCAGCTATGTTAATTAGGACATCTATCGACGGACCCCTTTTCTACGAGTTTATCTTTAATTTGAGCTTTGTTCCTTGTCTAGTTTGTCCGTCGGGATTCATGTTGTCTCCTTTGTGCAGTGAGGTTATGATTTCTTGTCAGGTGGCATTTTTTCGTGTTATATGTTATAATCCGGCGCTTCAGATCAAAATGATGACAATTGCGCCTCCGGGCCACGTGCATGAAGACTTATCGACAGTCATTGCCGAGGTCAAGCCGGCTCCGGTAGACAAAAGAAAACTAGTACTACTCCACTATATAGGCAGGAGCCTTCGCGCTTGCTTGCTAGTGTTGCTCTCTTCACACTGTCTCGTCCTCTCCAGATGTAAACACGACAGCGGTGGACACACTCTCTCTCTCTGCTCACTGCTGGTCACAGATCCAGCCGGATCCTCTCCGCCGGGGAGGGCGAGAAGGTGCAACATTCATGCGGTCGTCCTCGGCGACGGCTCTTACCCACTGCTGGCGCATCTCGATCAGCCCGCCTTGCCGCTCTCTCCCAAGCACCGCTGGCGAGGGAGGGCCTCTGACCCCTTCTTCCTTGCTGCCGTAGTGTGGACATATCCGGCCTCCCGCCGCCCATCTAGCGACATCCCGACGACCATAAGGTATAACTTCCTTTGAAACCGGCCTTGCTCTACTTCCCGAGCTCCTGATGTCGCTGCATTTGTATCTTTTACTATTTCTCAGGCCCCCTCGTAGATAGGATCGATCGGCTATTCGAAAACCACCTAATTTTTTATGTTTAAGAGGTAAAACTAATTCATGCACTCGAATCTAGTACTACTTGGTTCAAACAAGGAAGAAAGGGGGTGGGGGTTGGGGGAGGATTTGTTACCTGAATCTAGGACTTGGTCAAAAGAGGAAATAATGGGGGCGAAAAGTAGCAGAGACTGGCTATCCAACTGGTCTCTAGGTCTAAAGGGAAACGCAGTACAAACTCAATATAAACCCGATCTATTGGTTGAAAAAGGAAAGAAAGTGGGGACTGGGGGACAAGTCAACAGAGTAAGTCCAGCACTAGATTTGCTAGCCTCACATGGTATAAGGTGGCTATACCGAACAAAAATGGGACCAACCCATATATCTTTTTCTTATGTTTGTTGCCCCGAGCCACTCTTATGTAATGCCACTGGTAAAATGTAGCAGTCGCACTGTTAAAAGTAAGGACACGTTAAACCAATGTTGTTTTCAATGTAATGCCTCCAGTAATATGAATCAATGGCACTTTTTTACATGTCCTACTAAATTTCCCATTAAGATAAGTTGGTTCTTTTCGTTAGAAATGCAACTGTCCTGGTCCGCCTACTCTCCCGTGCCCAAAGTAATGCCGTATTTAACGGTTGTCATAGTTAATCCTAATGCCCACACTAATATCTAGCAATGCCACTTCTTTAGAGATTGCTACTGTCCTTGTAGGATTGCCATTCAGATAAGGAACATGCTTCTTTTCATTTGATGCCTGTTTCATCACTTGTTAGTCACCCTCCTTTCCACCTCTTTTGTGCAAACAGAGATATACATTTCACGCTCGATCTTAGTTGAACTGCACAAATGATATCCAAATTATAGTTGAGCATTCCAGGAGCTTCACAACCAACCTTGATGTTGCTCAATTTTATTGCAACTAATGAAGAAGAAGCTCTGTGGGTTTCATTTTCTGATGGAAATGGAACCGGGGCTAGAGTCCTTTTCTTAAATAAAATTGAAGAAGAAGCTGCTAGCTCACAGGACATTGCTTCATTTTAGGTGAACTGCACCAAAAGGTCCCATGAATTGAATCATCCATGTTGGTGACTGAAAGAGCCAGCTTCAGCATCCCAGTCTAAGCACCCCCGGCCTCCATCCTTGCGACGCACGGTACACCTCGTTTGCCACCTGCTCCACCCTAGTGTCACTAATAAAATGAAGTAATAATACAGTTAAAATAGAGCGAGTGTCCTCTCTATCATTTCATTTCCAATGTAGATAAAGAAAGTGCTTCTCTTTGTTAATGTATGTTTCATCAACTAGTCCCATTGTTAATGTTTAAGCGTTTCTGCAAACTGGGATGCTTAATTTTAGTTGATCTGTACAAAAATAGAGATTTGAATGTCTCAAGGCGCCTCCTTGTACTACCGCTGTACACTGATGTTCATCATTGGCAGAAGGTGTATCTGGGAGACTTGGGACGATGTCCAGTATGAGGCATACCGTATGAGGCGTCGCAGGGCCCATCTCGCCCTCGCAGCATGGCATACTATGATACTATTGCAATATTTTCTTCTATTTATTTTGTGCGTTTTCTCAACTAGTGCCACTATAATGTAATCACACTTTTTCATTATCTGTGCAAACAGGGTTATTCAGCTGCATTTTGGTGGAACTGCACAAATGTACGTATGGAACGGGCATATATGTAGAGTGCGAGGTGTGCCAAGTAAAAATTACCGACACCAACCATGCTGCATGCACGCATTAGCATCCACCACCACCAGTGGGATGTATGGTGCTCTCTGTGGACAGATCTTTCTCGGCAGCAAATCCTCTAACCAAATACTAGTAGCTTATATTGGCAGTTTTCTAGGGAGTACTCTTTTCTGAAAGAAGCACCAACCTTTTTTTCTTTATTTGTACGCTGTGTCACAACTTTGACCCAAAGGTCTAGAGCTATTTTAGGGTGATTGGCGTAGTACTTGGAGACTGATTGCAAGCATGATTTTCATTAGCTGTCACACTGATTGTAAGCATGAGCAGGTGGAAGATTATGTTAGTGCGAAGCTTACCTTAAACCCTACCACCGCCGTTGAAACAAGGCGAGCATCGAGGGAACCGTGGAGAACGGCGGGGAAGCGACGTCGCGCCATCCAGCCTCCTCTTGCGGTGGGAGAACGAATACTCCTGTGGCTCCGGCTGGCTCTGCACCCTCACGAACGGCACACCATACTCATTCAATTCGTTATCCTCTCGGTGCTCGACCTTCGACCTGTACGCCCACCACCTCAATTTACCCATCAATTAAGAATGCGACCCCACATTAAAATCAAAATCAATTTACCCTTCAATTAAGAATGCGACCCCACATTAACTAGTCTCCCTTTTATTCTGGGTCATAATTGACCATGATTTTCCCACATAAAATATATATGTTATACGTTGCAAAAATAATATAATTTGAAAGTACATTCAAATACGAACCAAACGATACACTTTTTGGTGACATGCATTCATATTTTGCTAGTCAAATACAGTACGTGGTCAAACTTTGACCCAAAATATGCAAAATAACAAAAAAAAATACTTCCAAGACCAGCGCCGCTCTTCCGCTCTTCTCCTATTAAACCACCGCCGCTCCTCTCCTGTTCCAATCTAAATCCAGCGCCGCTCCTCTCCTCTTCCATTTCAAAACCACCGCCCCTCCTCTCCTGTTCCAGTCCAAAACCAGCGTCGCTCCTCTCCCGTTCTAATCCAAAACCAGCGCTGCTCCTCTCCTCTTCCATTCAAAAACTACCGTCGGCGAGTGAAGGTGCTGTGGAGAAGTAGATCGATGGAGGAGTACAACCGATACGTGAGGATCGCAGACAGCAACCCTGTGAAGCTAGCTAGGATGTTGTAGATACAGTCTTGGTTTAACAACAAGGACCAACTAGCGGCGACGGCGACATCCATGGCCAAATATCTGTAATAGAGCGAAAAGGCGGCGATACACCCAGAGGGAGTCGCGCGGGAGTACATAGAGCTGCTCCTCTGGGGCATGGAGCAAACAGATTCACCGAATCCGATCGTGAGGGAGCGGTGGTGGGAGTATCGATCCTAGATGGAGCATCCACCAAAGATTGAAGGATCGAGCATCTACAGGGTGCCATTTGTGAGGGTGTCCTGCAAGAGCGAGCCGGTGGAGACTTCGTCGACCGAACCCAACTGCAAGAGGAGAAAAGCAGTTGGCCCGACGACGCTTCCCCACCATCCTCTCCCTCGCCGTTCACATCGTCTCACAGGGCGCCTGTCTGCCGCCGAGGAATAGGAGGGGACTGCCCCCCCAGCCCAATAGTCGGGCAGGTTGTGAATTGTCAGGAGGAGCTTAGGGTTGTCAGTATTTGCAGGTTGTGAATTGTGTTTTGTGTTGTGTATTTTGAGAGTACTTTCAGATATGAATGTCTTTTGCATTTCAGATTTGCAGTATTGAGCATATGAAGTATTTTATGAATTCTAGAGATCTATTTTTAGCACTTCAAAAAATGTAGTTTCAAGGGAGTATAAAAGTGCAGACAATGTGATTCTCAGAGAAGAAACTGCAAGTTTCAGTTTCAGATCAGAAACTACAAGTTCAGTTTCAGATAAGAAACTGCAACTTTCAGAGGCAGGGCATTTATATTAACACGGCCTTTTCAAACAGGGTTAACATCATGTTGGAAGTTTTATTCATGGTCGAAAATGGGACTACCAGCCAGTTAACATCATGGTGATCAACATTCATGCATAGCACATCTTCATATGATGCACAGTCAAAATGCCCACACAATGTCGAGTGCGCGAAACACAGAGAAAACGAGGGACGAAGTTTTGGCAAGTGTTGGACATGGTGTGTGTAGATGACAATGGGGACCCACATGTCAATAAAGGCAGATGCAAAAAATTTGGAGATATTTTCCCTGCACAGGTGTGAGGTGGAATCGAACCCACGCGGAATAGCTGTCGGGTAGTGTCACTTGGCCACTAGGCTAGTTCAGTAGTTTCGTTAATAATAAGGCACTTCCTCAAGTGGTCGGATCCCCTCCTGCGCCTTTGTGCACTCGCCGCGACGCCGCTGTCTGCCATTGTGAACATGCTGAACAAATGAGAGGAATCTGGAGAGGACTGTACATGGAGAGGCGGACAGTCAGGACCCACCAGGTCTATGGCCGTACGCAAGCAAGTGCCTCATCAAAAAAATACTTCCTCCTAATGCTATACTGACATTGGGGCCCACGAGTTTGTCAACATAGTTACATTTTTTTAGGTGCTTCAACGTAGTTACTATAGGAGATAAATTCACAACGAAGCCGGGGAGCTGGCAGGTATCATTTATTATCACTGGGCAGCAACTATCACCTGGGTTTTGGGCTGCCCCATCTAGGCTTTCATTTTTAACATGCGCAACCCACGACCTCGGATGGGAGGTCCATAGGCCTGTTTGTATTTTCTTGAGGAACGTCATGTATCGACCGACCTATGGACCTCCCATCCGAGGTTTTATTTTTCTTGAATATCGGCAGCCCAATTTATGTATTTTTTTTTGATGAAAACGCAGAGGTCTGTTCTATTTTTCTATATAAGAATAGGAACGCCAGGTCCAACTTATGTTTCCCTTCTAACTATATTATATATATTTAAATTATTTTATATGTTATTATATATTATTTTTATTGTCATCATATATTTAACAGATACTTACATATGTAAGAAAACAATATCCCACATCTTATTAACTTATAAAAATAATTTCTTAACAATAAAATCCTGGATTGTTTTGGCACGAAAATCCTAGTGATTGTGTACAAAAGCTTGGTAAGATTTAAGGATGAATGTAATAATATCACTTATTATTTAAATATATTTATAACAAAATGCTCAACCCCTTTTTATTTTTTGATAACATTGCTGGCCCAACCCAACATTATAATTAGAGTCAGCCCAGCAAAATCGTGTATTTCGAGAAAGTGCAAATGACCGGTAATTTTTTAAGAGATAAAATAAATGGGCCGCATGGATGCTACATTATTTGTTCACCCAGCCCAACTAATGGCTGTAATTCAAAAAAAAAGATCAAATTGACTGTAAATTCTACCGCGCAAAAAAAAGACTGTAAATTCTGAAAAATGGGTTGAATACGTGCCACATTTTTGGAGGCTGAAATGTGGGCCAATAGGTCGAAGCCAATGCAAGTCGTTGTCAATTTAGTCAACAAATGATTCTGACATGTTAGCCGTTGGATTTACATCCAACGACCGGCATCCATCTTCAATCTCTCGTCTTCTTCCTCCAGCGCCGCCGGGACCACCTCCCGCCTCCTCCTGTTAGCAGCTCTGCTTAGCACGCTTCGCTATGAAGCGCTACTCCACTCCAGGCCATCCCTCCACCCCTCCACACCTCCTATTCTTCTCCACCGACTGCCGAACCACACCGCACTAGAACCAGCTAACCCTCGTACACCTCTCCGTCCGCGACTCTACTCCCGCATCTTCCCATCTCTGGCTCGTTGCTGTCCGGGGCCTCGCCGTCGTCCACCACCTTGGATGCGCTCGGCGCGGCATGGTCAACGTGGTCAACGAACGACACCATCGGAAGTAGACTGTGCGTGGAGAGGCTGACAGCTGGGTCCACGACCGCACACAAGGAAATGCCTCCTTATTACACGCAAAATAATGATTCCTCCACCTGACATCTGGGACCCACCGGAAGGGCCTCTATATTTTGCAAAAAAAAACGTGCCCCCCGCTGACAGGTCGGACCCACCAGTTATCTTCGCACGCAAGGAAGTGCCTCCTTATTATGCACAAAAAAATGAATACCCCCCTAGCAGCTGGAACCCAGCATAGTGGGAGGCTGACTTGTGGGCCTACCAAGTTGACGGGGACGGAGGGCTTTGTCAACTTAGTCAATATGAACAATTCTAGCTCCTGTTACCGTACGATGTTCATCCAATGGCCGCAGTGCTTCTTCATCCTCTGGTCTTCTTGCTCCAGCCGCCCTAACCAGCGCCGGTCGTGCTGCATGGTCCTGCCTCCCATGGCCGACTGTGATGCCGCGGAGGCCTCACCGCCCCCTACTACTCCCACCGCTGGCCAGGCCATCCCTCTACTCACCCACACCCCCTATTATTCTACGGTGATGGCAGCCTCACACCGCAGCCGAACCAGTGAACCCTCATACTCCTCTTCGCGTGGGCATCCACTGCTGTGTCTTCCCCGGCTCCGTGTCGTCCCCTTCCTAGGCCTCGCCGTCGTCCACCGCCGTGGTACTCTCGGGGCGGCGTGGTCAATGTGGTCAACGACTGACTTCCATCAGAAGAGTACTGTATGTGGAGAGGCTGACAGCTGGGTCCACGGCAGCCGCAAGGAAGTGCCTCCTTATTACGTGCAAAATAATTATTCCTCCACCTGACAGGATGGACCCACCGGATGGGCCACCGTATTTCGCAAAAAAACATTTCCCCCTGACTGCTGGGACCCACCAGCTACACCTTCGCATGCAAGGAAGTGCGTCTGAAAAAAACGACTCGCCCCCCTCACTGCTGGGACCCATCAGCTACATCTTCGCACGCAAGGAAGTGCCTAACAGTTGGGACCCACCTGGTCGAAGCGTACGTAGCGTTGTCATTCTGGTCGCGAACGTGTATGTACATACTGGTCGATGTAGAGGCGCGCACGTGTCGTAGTAGAGGCGCGCACATGTCGTAATAGAGGCGCGCACATAGCATGTACACGTACGTACAATGGCCAGGGTGCAAGAAAGAAAATACGGCCACGAACGTACATAGGGCGGGGTCTCGAATGCCTACTCGCGCATACGTATGGCCAGGGCTCGTGTACATGGCTGGGTCGGAAGGGAGAAACCGAGTCGTCATCGTGTTCATGGGGAGGCAACGGAATGCGTCATGTTCATGGGGAGGCAACGGAATGCTCGTGTTCATCGGGAGGCAACAGAACGCGTGGGAGCCAACCGGCTTGGATGGAACAGGCGATGGAAACGAGGCCTGGCATACCGCAGAACAGAGGAAACGGCCTTGTGTTCGACCAGCCACGTTCGAAATGGGATCCTGTTCATTGGGAGGGGTCTGGCGTACCGCAAAATGGAGGAAACGGACCTCCTACGATCGAAACAGGGGTCCTGTTGATCGGGAGGGGTGTGGCGTACCGCAAAACGGATGAAACGGACTTGTATTGGAGCGCTACGGTCGAAATGGGGGTCCTGTTCATCGGGAGGGGTGTGGCGTACCGCAAAACAGGACTCCACGAGATACTGTTCATCTCCACCGTCGACCTCCTCCAGCCTCCACGGGCTATCGTCGACCTCCTCCAGCCTCAACGGGCTACCGTCGACCTCCTCCAGCCTCCACGGGCTCCTGTTCATCCAGCCTCCACCGCACGCTACTCCACCGGCTACTGTTCAACCACCCCTCCATGGCCACCCCTCCACCGTCTACTGTTCATCCAGCCCTCCACGGGGTCGTCCTGTTCATCAAGCCCTCCACGGGTCCTGTTCATCCAGCCCCAACCGGCTCGATCGATCGGGGTCCTGTTCATCCAGAGGCAACGCCACGGGGTCCTGTTCATCCACCCCCACTGCTCACTGTTCATTCAAACCCCCCTGCAACGCTCACTGTTCATCTAGAGAGGCAGCATCGATCGGCTTCAGTTAGCAGCAGTAGCGAAGGAATCGCTCGATCGGGTTCAGTTAACAGCCATCGATTGATCGCTCGGGCTCAGTAACGCATAGCCTGCAGTGCAATCGCTCGGTTTCAGTTAGAGCCCAACGCCTCGCTTGGGTTTAGTTAGAGCTAACGCCTCGCACACACGCGCGTACATGTACGAGAGAAACGCGCATCGCTCGGCCCCCGACCACCCACCGTAACCGGGAACTCCCCGAAATTTTCCTCGCCCTCGCTTCTACCATGGTTTTTTCCGTCATGGATGGCCCAAAGAATGTCATGTAGCTGCGTCTCCGGCCCGCTCAGGACGAAAAGCCCATTTTTTGTCATGATTTTTTGTCATAGAAGTAGGAGCCCACCACATCTATGATGACACCGGGTTTTGTCACAATTATCGTCATAGAAGTGTCATAAGTATGACAGAATTTTTTTCCGTTCGGCCCAAAATGTCACGGATGTGTCTTTTTTTTTGTAGTGAAGATAGTCCCAAATCTCCCTTCTCTCTCGAGGGATCCAACTTATGTTTCCCGAGCGATGGGCCTTGTTTTCCACCCTCGGGACGAAAAAGTGCCTAAACAAATCTAGGAGGCGACCCCGACAAAGTTCTCACACAAATGGGCGAAAATCGCCATGCACGCCATTGCATTTGGCGTAAAATCCAAGAGGTGGAACCTATACACCACCATCATCGCTTCAAAGAAATCTGAGAAGGGGGGACAGAGGCCGCAGAGAAAATACACGTAGAAAAATCGATATGAATTCGGTGGATCCTCCATCACCTCCGGCAAGACCATGGGCGCACCATGCCCCTTTGGAACTTCCCTCCCCCACATGTATCCATAACCTGCGACCAAGGGGTTGCTGTCCAAGTTCGATGGGAAGAAGACCACATCTCCCCGCTGCTTCTTGTCCAGCTGTGCTTCTCTTTTCTTGTTCCGCTCCGCGACTGCCTCCTTTGCGGTGGTCGCCCATTTTCCCTTGGCAGCGGGCCTCTTTCCCATATTTAGGAGCTATGGAGGGGATGGAAGGTTGGGCGGGTATCGAATGCGAATGCAAGCGCGGCGCGATCGCATGGCTTGAGGAAGAAGATGGTGGACAGAGAAATGGGTGTGAATGAGCCGCGTGCTTTCACGCTTTTCCCTTTTATGAGGAACATACATAGAGAAAGGGGGTGACTCTTTGCTACTTCCCTTTGAAAGTTACCATTTTACATTAGCTGCTACAGTCCCACGACCCCACGACCTGTGGTAAGTATGCAGAGTGGATGTTGGTTTGACTAGTCATCACAACCACTTCACGCACAACATTCCCTTGACACGTGTCTGTGCACTGTTTAGGGCCTAACCCAACGTGCCCGGCGACACGTATGGATCGGGACCGGGGGCTTCCATCAAGGTACACAAACAGGGGTGTATGTTTCCCCCTGACTTGTGCACGGACATATAAGTCTCCGGTGCGGCAACAACGAAGCAAGCTGCACCAAGTACCCGAGACAAGGCCAAGCAAAACAGATAGCTCTTTGAGAAACAAAAGGGCGGATCAAAGAAGACCAAGACAAGCCAAAGAAACAAGATATCACTAAGGGGAAAACCTCTCTTGCTGGGCAGGCGAGCCCGGTAAAGGTCGAGGCCACCCCAAAGGCAAGTCCCAAGGCTTCCCCAGCAAGGGTTACCGGGACGCTGGCGGCCTGCTTCCCCGCCAAGGCTCCACCGCTCCACCTCACAATAACACAAGTCACTTATCAGTGCGGTGTCGAGCTCCCAAGTGATTAAGTGGTTGTCATTTGGCATGTGGCAGCCATTTCTGAGGAAGATCACCCCTAAATGACACCCGTCTAGGGGCGTGTCACGCGGGCAGGCAAGAAGGTGGTTGAATGGCACGACAAGGCTTGCTGGGCTACACCCACGACGTGACACTAAGTGTGCATTTAATGCACCTTGTCATATCTGCAGAGTTAGATATGCTAGCACTGTGGTTATCTAATCACTGGATAATGACTGTTTTGCCATTGTGGTAACCCCTTGACCTATAAAAGGAGGGCCGACGCAACCTTAGAAAGCATTCAGACCCTTGTACACTCATACGCTTGTAGCTGCTCTTCCCGAGGCGACCTTGCCGGGCTTGAGTGCTGCGCGTTCGTCAAGGTCCTCCATCCAATCCACCAGAGCAAGGGTAGGGTTTTACGCCTCACAACGGACCAAACCTGGGTAAAAACTGTTTGTGTCACCACTGTCGTGCTATTCTACTACCGCCGCTCTTTGTGCAACGCGCCCTCCCCCCTTGCCGAACCACAATGGGCCGATGGCCCCATAGGTGGCCGTGATGAACCACAACATAGTTTGATAGCAGTTGTAGTGATAGCAACAGTAACGGTAACAGTAGCAAAAGTAGTTTTATAGTGGTTGTAACAGTAGCAACCACAACAGTAGTAACTTAGCAAAGATCAATATGTGAAAAGCTCATAGGCATTGGATCAATGATGTATAATTATGTTGGATGACATTCATCATGCAACAGTTATAACCCAGGGAGACATAGAACTAGCTCCAATTCATCAATGTAATGTAGGCATGTATTCCGTATATAGTCATACGTGCTTGCGATAAGAACTTGCATGGCATCTTTTGTCCTACCCTCCCGTGGCAGCAGGGTCCATAAGGAAACTAAGGGATACTAAGGCCTCCTTTCAGTATAGAACCGGAACAAAGAATTAAAACATGAACTCCTCAAACTACGGTAATCACCAGAAAGAATCTCAATTATTGTCACCTTGGGATGTGCGGATCATAACATGCAATAGGTGCGTATAACTTGCAAGATAGGATCAAGAACACAAATATATTCATGAAAGCATAAAGGGTTCAGATATGAAGTCATGGCACTCAAGCCCTAGTGACAAGCATTAAGCATAACAACATCAATCTCAGAACATAGTGGATACTAGGGATCAGGCCCTAACAAAACTAACTTGATTACATGATAAATCTCATCCAATCTGTCACTATCCAGCAAGCCTACAAAGGAATTACTCAGTCCCGGTGATGAGCATCATGAAATTGGTGATGAAGAAGGGTTGGTATGATGATGGCGATGAATCCGCCTCTCCAGAACCACGAACGGACTCGCCTTTCGATGAAGAACAGGAGGTGGCGGCGCCCCCATATCATAAAATGTGATGAAACTTCTTCTCTTATTTTCTTCTCGGGAAATAGGAATTTATAGGCTTGAGACTAGGGTCAGTAGAGCCACGTGGGCCCCACAAGCCGGCAGGGCACTCCCTGGTGCCTCGTGGGCAGCAGGTGCCCCCCCCTCCGGTGGGTCTTGGCTCCAGTATTTTTTATATATTCCACAAAAAATCTCCAAAAAGTTTCGTGCAATTCTAAGAAGTTTTATTTCTGCACAAAAACAACACCATCATAGTTCTGTTGAAAACAACGTCAGTCTGGGTTAGTTTTATTCAATTAGAGTCCAAAACAAGAGCAAAAATGTTTGGAAAAGTAGATACGACAGAGATGTATCAACTCCCCTAAGCTTAACTCATTTCTTGTCCTCAAGCAATTCAGTTGACAAACTGAAAATCATAAAGAAAAACTTTTACGAACTCATTTGTTCTTGTACTATATATATGCTTAAATAGTACCCATGTTTTTAGCAAAGATCGTAAGTATCCATGCAAATGATAACTCCTAAAAATTACATTCACTCGTATCAATGGCATAATCAACTAGCAAGCAATAATAACATATCTCAAATGCCAACACTTTGTCAAAAAAATCATGATATAATATGACAACATGGTATCTAGCTAGTCCTTTCTGAGACTGTAAAAAACATAAATGTAGAGCACCTCCAAAGTTCAAGCAACGAGTACACGTTGTAATTCATGGTAGAGGAGATCCAGTCATGATGCACAATATTAACTATACACAATGCATAAGAATGACAATAAGTGTTCTCAGGACTAGTGCTTGTTTGGGAAGGTGATGATCAACAGTAAAAGTAAAATAACATAAAAATAAATAGATAGGCCCTTCGTAGAGGGAAACGGGGATTTGTAGAGGTGCTAGAGCTCGAAGCTTAAATCAGAGATAAATATAATTTTAAGAGGCATGCCTTTCCTGTCAACGTCATGACCGAGAGTTTTCAATATATTCCATGATAAACAAATTAGTGGTGGTTCCCAGGTGGAAAGTGATGACCCACAAGTATAGGGGATCAATTGTAGTTCTTTCGATAATTAAGAGTGTTGAACCCAATGAGGAGCAGAAGGAAATGACAAGCGGTTTTCAACAAGGTATTTTCTGCAAGCACTGAAATTATCGGTAACGAGTAGTTTGATAGCAAAATAATGTGTAACAAGTGACAAGTAGAAATAGTAACTAAGGAGCAACAAGGTAGCCCAATCCTTTTTGTATCAAAGAAAAGGCCGAAACAGTCTCTTCTAATAAGCAAAGCGTTCTTGAGGACACATGGGAATTTCATCTAGTCACTTTCATCATGTTTGTTCGATTCGCATTCGCTACTTTGATAATTTGATATGTGGCTGGACCAGTGCTTGGGTGTTGTTCTTACTTGAACAAGCCTCCCACTTATGATTAACCCATCTTGCAAGCATCCGCAACTACGAAATAAGAATTAAGATAAATCTAACCATAGCATTCAACATATGGATCCAAATCAGCCCCTTACGGAATGGCGCATAAACTAGGGTTTAAGCTTATGTCACTCTAGCAACCCATCATCTAATTACTACTCCACAATGCATTTCCCTTAGGCCCAAATATGGTGAAGTGTCATGTAGTCAAGGTTCACATAACACCACTAAGGGAAAGAACAACATACATATCATCAAAATATCGAACGAATACCAATTTCACATGATTACTTATGACAAGACTTCTCCCATGTCCTCAAGAACAAAAGTAACTACTCACAAATCATATTCATGTCCAAGATCAGAGGGGTATTGAAAAGCATAATGGATCTGGACATATGATCTTCCACCAAACAAGCCAACTAGCATCAACTACAAGATGTAATCAACCCTACTAGTAACCCACATGTACCAATCTGAGGTTTTGATATAAAGATTGAATACAAGAGATGAACTAGGGTTTGAGATGAGATGGTGCTGGTGAAGATGTTGATGAAGATTGGTCCTCCCACGATGAGAGGGTTGTTGGTGATGATGATGGCTTTGATTTCCCCCCGGAGGGAAGTATCCTCGGCGGAATCGCTCCGCTGGAGAGGAAAAGTGCTCTCGCCCAAGTTCCGCCTCAAGACAGCGGTGCTCTATCCCAAAAGTCTTCTCCCTATTTTTTCTAGGGAAAATGGGCTTATATGCCAGAAGATGGGAACCGGAGGCTGGACACACCTAGGGGGTGGGTGCGCCCTGGTGCTTCGTGGGCACCTGGGTGGCCCCTCTAGTATTTCTTTCTTCTAGTATTTTTATTTATTCCAAAATAATTCTCCGTGAAACTTCAACTCATTTGGAGATGTGCAGAATATGTATCTCTAACATAGCCTTTTCAGGTCCAGAATTCCAGCTGACGGCAATCTCCCTCTTTATGTAAATCCTACAAATTGAAGGAGAGAAGGCATTATAATTGCTCCACAAGGTGTTATACCGATTAGAAACACTATAAATAACAGTAGGAAAACATGATGCAAAATGGACGTATCAACTCCCCCAAGCTTAGACCTCTCTTGTCCTCAAGTAAAAGCCGATATCGATAATCATGTCCACATGTTTAGAGAGAGAGGTGTCGAGAAAAACAAAATACAGAGATAATAGTATCATGATCATCATTATTGCATCAATATACATTATCATAAAACTTTTCATGAGCAAGTAAAAATTTATCACGACAACGAAGTATAAGGCATACAATTTCTTGAAAATAACAAACTATGTTCTCAGTCAACAAGGCAATTAAAATTCATCATCTTTTCAGGAAGGATCCCATGTAGGAGCTTTTGATTACCAAGTCCACATACTCAACCATCATTTAGTCCTCTATGGTTGCTAAGACTCATGACATATATATGGAGCAAAAGTTTCATCCAGACACATAGAAAGATAGGGGCTTATAATTTCACCTCCCAACTCATTTACCTAGAGGGTAATGTCAACAATAATAACTCATGATCACTCATATCCAACTGGATACATATGTAACGCCCCGATACTGATGTGCCAGATGTCTTCCAGTTATTCGAGGTCGTTGCCATGTCATTCGCTTGCATGTTGCACCTTGCCATGTCATCTTGTGCATCTCTTCTGAATGTTTTTCAAAACTTGCATCCGCCCGGGTCTCCTCGCTCTTTCCGTTGTCCGTTCTGAGCCCAGCCACACTCGCACGCGCCCGCGACACCTCTGAAATATTATTTTATAAGTGGGATACAAAAGTTCTCGGAATGGGTTGAAAGTTGGCATGTGGTGTTGTTATGTTGCAGGTAGACCGCCTACCAAATTTCGTCCAAATCGGAGTTCGTTTAATACCCCAATGGATAACTATAGTAGTATTATAACCGGTTAATTCATCGGACGTTTTCGGTATCCGAAAACAGTCGCCGTGCCTCTCTCTCTCTTCTCTCCCGCAGCCCACGGCCTTCTACACAGCCACAATCAGCCCATATGCAGCCCACCTAAATACCCTCCACTCCGGACCTTCAGATCATGATCCGATGCCCGAAAATACCCCCTAGACCCCAAACCCTAGCAAAATATATGGACACCCCTAGTCCATTTTGGGCAACCTAGACCCCTCCACCTACCTCCACCCATAGCCAACCCCCTCCTCCTCCTCGCAATCCGCACAGCCAACCACCTCCCGCCTCTCCACCGCCGCCACTTGGTGCCGTCTGAGTGGCCGTGCCGCCACCCAGCACCGCTCCTGCCCTATCCCCGCTCTCCACATCACCCTCCAGCCTTCACCCACGCCGCGGCCCACCGAGCCCATCCGTGGCCCGCCCGGGCCCGAGCCGCTGCTGCCGCAGCCCCGCATGCCCAAGCCCCGCAGCTCCCACCGCTGCTGCCCAAGAGCCAAGCTCCTCTGCCCCGCGCCTTCATGCCCGCATCCTCATCGCCCCGCCGTCGCCGGCTAGATCCGCCGCCGCCGACCATCGCCAGACGCGCCGCCCCGCCATGGCCCCGAGCTCGCCAAGCCCCGCCGTCTTAGATCCGCCCGCTACTGGTCGGATCCTGCCGCCGGCGCCCGCCTCCCGTCTCATCGCCGTCCACGTCGGTCAGAGCCGCCGTCGGACACCGCTCCAGACCCGCTGCCATCGTGACCCACCTTCCCGCCGCTGTGGTCGATGCCAGCGCCCGTCGGAGCTGCCCTCTGTAGCCCCGATCTAGATCTGATCGGGAGCACGTCGCCTCGAGCATTGCCAGCGCCCGCATGGGCCGGCCTACTGACCGGGCCCATCCGTCGGCCCGCCTATCCATCGATTTGGCCCAGACCTGCTATGGTGAGCCTAGCACCATTCCCCCCATCCCTCGCTATCCCTCGCCCATGCATCTTTTATTTATCTAGCACTCAGATATGCCTAGGCAAAAACAACCAAGTCCCTAGTTTTCAGCATCATTTATGCATTTTGTGTGGCTGATAACTTTGTGCATGTTTGTTGGGTGATGATAATTGATTTATGAAAATTTTCTGCTCTTCATGCTCTATGTGATGGTGCCATTTGCATGCATATGAGGATGCATCTCGTTATGTTAATCTTTGTTGCAAAAGTGCTAAGTGTTATAATCTGATGAAAACTATTATAACTTGTCATTTTGTCATTTTCTTATCTTTTTGTGTGATTTTCTTTTGAGAATCATGTCTATACGTTTTAGGAGCATAATCATGTCATCTTTGCATTGGTACAACTCACATGTCATGATATACCCTATGGTGACTAGCACAAGCTTGTAAAGTGGCCTACTCACTGTTTGCTGTTTTTAGAGACTAAATTCTGTCGTCTGTAACTGTTATATTATGATGCCATGTTTACTTGATGCTACCATAAAATCCATGCATAATCTAGAGATTTTCAGTAATCATGTTTATATGTCCATGTTATTCTCTATCCATCTATGCCCTTGTTTGCAATTATAGCTTGCGGTAGCTTGTTTTTTTCATGCTCTCAATTTGCTTAAAAAATATAACTGTCAGTCTGTTAACTGTTTGCTGTTTCCAGAGACTTCGTAAATTCGGTTAAGTCTGTAACTGTTATATTAAGATGCCATTTTTACTTAATGCTACCATCAAATCCATGCACAATCTGGAGATTTTCAGTAATAATGTTTTGATGTACATGTTATTCAATGCATGAATTCCCTTTTTTGCAATTATAGCTTGTTGTAGCTTGTTTTTTTCATGCTCTCAATTTGCTTAAAAAGATAAATGTCAGTCTGTTAACAGCATGTACCATTTTGCAAAGCTCATTGTAATTTATCTATGCATCTTATAAATTATTTCTTTGGTTTAACTGGAAGTATGTCATGCCTACTACATGCCCATGTCTTTTGCATAATTATTAAAATTTCTATGCTTTCTATTATGTGCCTCCAAAGTTAGCATCATAATGTTACTGTTTTGCATTCCCAGATTTTCACCAAGTCTGAGAATCTGATATTTCATGTTTGCATCTTGTCTTGATGAATGTCATGAACCTGTTTCTCCTATGTATACGAAATGTTGAATTATTTGAGCTCCATGATATGTACTAGCATGCTATACCTTTTGATGCCATGTTCATGCACTGTAGCATAATTGTTTCATGCCTCCAGCATGTCATCATATTAACACTGCTCACATGGATGCCTTGTTTTTCACCAAGTCCTCATCTGTGTTACAAAGTTGTTTTTTTGCATTGATCATATTGGTTTAATCTTGATGCCTATGAACCTGAACCTTAATGATATTTGAAGTATGTAAATTGTACTTTAAGTGCATATCAAGTTTGTGTTCATATGGTTCCGGTAGCATGTTGTTTTGATGATTGCTAAGTGCCTACTTACTATTTTTGGTAGATTGTTAATAAAACTTGCTTTGAGTGTGTGTTGATCCATTGCTCCGTTTTGATCATGCTCTATATGAAACTTGCTTGGTTTTGCATGTAGTTTCATCATGTTATGTTGCATCCTTAATTTGAGTATGTGTTCTTGATGTTTGAATGCATTTTGCATCAATGCAATGTTTAACTTGTTTTGCTCATGTCTTCTAGGCCGTAGCTCCGAACTAAATGAACTTTATATGTAACTTGGATAGAAAACCGCGTAAATCATCATGGTGCATATTAACTTGCTGTTTAACAACTCTAACATAAGGTTTATTCAGATTTGGACCAATTCCGAAATTTGCATTTGAGGACTTACCGGAATTGTTAGATGTTGTTTCTGGCCTCATTTAGACTTCCTTTGATGTGATGCTCTTGTATGCATCATCTCTTGCCATCTGTAGCATCATGTAGTGTCGTCATGCATCATACCTAGTTGAGCATCATGTCATGTTTATGTGTTGTGTGTTTACCATGTTGTTTTCTTCTTTTCGGTTGTGCTTCTTCTCAATAGTTCCTGTTTCGTTGCGATCATGAGGATTCGTTCGACTATGCTTGGTTTGTATATGCCCGTTCGTCTTATTCATGGACTCGTTCTTCTTCCTAGCAAGATTTCACGCAAGATGACCCTCACCTTGGATCTCACTACTATCTGTGCTATGCTAGTTGTCTCGATGATATCGCTATGTCGCGCTTCCTACCACTTGTTTACCAAGCCTCCCATTATGCCATGAAACAACCTCTAACCTTTTTCACCATCCCAGCGAACCATTGTTTGGTTATGTTACCGCTTTGCTCAGCCCCTCTTCTAGCCTTGCTAGTTGCAGGTGCAGTTGCAGGTTGTTCCATGTTGGGACATGGATATCTTGGAATATCACAATATATCTTATTAATTAATGCATCTATATACTTGGTAAAGGGTGGAAGGCTCGGCCTTTTGCCTGGTGTTTTGTTCCACTCTTGCCGCCCTAGTTTCCGTCATACGAGTGTTATGTTCCTTGAATTTTGCGTTCCTAACGCGGTCGGGTTTATGGTGCCCCCTTGAAAATTCGCTTTGAATAAAACTCTTCCAGCAAGGCCCAACATTGGTTTTACCATTTGCCTAATAACAGCTAAAACTTGCATAGGGACTTTCCGGACCCCGAGGACTTAATTAACAACCTGGGCCAGTGCTCCTCAGGAGTGTTGGTCCAAAACTGAGCACCTTCTGACGCCCCCTTGGCAACTTGGGTCTCAGCGACCGTAAGCTTCGCTCATCCTCGTGGCCTGAGACAAGATACATGCGGCTACTATCAGGGTGTCGGCTCGTCGGGAGGTCTTGCTGGTTTTATTTTACCATTGTCGAAATGTCTTGTGCATTGGGATCCCGAGTTTGATCAGGTTGTCCCGCGATGGAGGATTGTCTCCATGGATCGTGAGCTTATCATGGGCAAAGTTGGGACACCCCTGCAGGGTTTAAACTTTCGAAAGCCGTGCCCACGGTTATGTGGCAGATGGGAGTTTTTAATATCCGGTTGTAGAGAACTTGAGACCAGATCCAAATTAAAAGTACACCAACCGCATGTAACCGTGACCGTCTCATTTTGAGTATGTTTGAGAAGAGAACACGATGGAGTTATGTTTGAACGTAAGTAGTTCAGGATCACTTCTTGATCATTTCTATTTTGCGAACGTCTGCGTAGTTTGTCTTCTTACTCTTGTACTCATAAGTTAGCCACCATACAATGTCTAATCTCTTGCTGCAACCTCACCACTTATCCATTCCATACCCATTAAGCTTTGCTAGTCTTGATACACATGGTAATGGGATTGCTGAGTCCTTGTGGCTCACAGATTACTACAACACCAGTGGCAGGTACAGGTAATGTGATGATCTGACATGAGAGCGATGTTTGCTTGTTTTGGAGTTCTTCTTCTGCTTTTTCTTCTCCGATCAGGGGATAGGTTCCTAGTCGGCAGCATGGGCTAGCAGGGTGGATGTCATTTGTGTTTTCCGTTTGATTTCATCCGTAGTCGAATGCCTCTCTTCTGTATGATTTTTGATATATTTATGTGGCATTGTATGCCTTTGTATGTATCCCCATCTATTATGTAATGGTACAATGTAATGATATTCACCTTGCAAAGCTTCTTCAACATGCGCTTCTATCCTTGTTGGGACCTTCGAGTTCCTTTTGGCTAGTGTCGCATATTGGGCGTGACAAGTTGGTATCAGATCCTCGACTGACCATAGGAGCCCCCTTGATTGATCGTAGTTTGGCCGTTGTCGAGTCTAGAAGAAAACTATTTCGGAGTCTAGTTATATCAGAGAGTAGGAATTGTTTTTACTCCTCAGCCCCTTCGTCGCTCTGGTGAGTGATCGTGACGTAGGTGTTTTGATAGTAGTCCTCTTCCCCTTCAAATTTTGTTTAGGATCACACATGTGTTTTTGTTCGTTGTCTATCCTTTATTCAACCGGTGCACTTCTATTCGAGTTATTCCATTCTCTTCAACTTTTGCAACATCGATTCTCAGTCTTCCCAACGGAGTTCGTTTCCCCGTCCCAAGGTGTTTTATTTTCCCACCCACCCATGCCTTTTCTTCACAGAGCCAGAATCCTTAGTCAAGTATCCATTTTGTTCATGCTAAGCCTCTTCATTCTTTCCTCAATTATTTCAACCGGTGAATTCTCGTCTAGCTTTCATTGTCTGTCTCATTTTCCTTTCCGGCGGATTCGATCCTAGCTTTTCGGGTTGGTCATATTCTTTTCCTTAGCTAAAATGTTTCCCCTTGCTCATTCACCTTTTGCCATTTTATCGCTCTGGAGTGATGAAGACATCTTATAAGATTCGTGTTTGCGTTCTAATTAATTCGAGGTTGTCACCTCATTCAAGTCTTTGAATCGTTCCGGTGCGTCGTCTCTCTTCTTCAATCATTTTCAATGGTGGTTTCTTTTTCAGTTGGCCCTAACCCACAGTTCTTTTCCCATGATCTTACCCGACTCTTCTAATTGTTCTGGAGTTATTCCCAATTCTTTTCAAAGTGTGACGTAAGAATGAATCACATCAGTCAGATTCCTTCTTTGATATCGCTTTCAAATCATTTTCATCTTTCGCTAAATCTTTCCTCTTTTCATTCTTCCGGAGTGTCTCCACAATTCTTGGTTGCTGTCATCGTCATTCTCATCTTTGAAGACCGAAGAAGAGTTTATCTTTAATCTTGCTCCGTTCTCTTGAAGATTCATACTTCTAGCTTCATGCCATACTCATAATTCTTTTCGATTGTGAGCATTCTTTTCTTACCCATCCGTAGTATGTTAGGAGTTTTTTTCTATTTTGTTTCACCAAGTCCATCATTCCAGAAGAATTCTTCATCCTCACACTCCACCTAATTATCCCGGCGCATCTTGTCAAGTATTCTTTAATCAGTTTGGGATCTCTTCATTCTCTTGTCTCTAAATTCCCTCCAATATCTTTGTTCGTTTTATAATTCTTCCTGGCGATTCATTCTCTTTTCTTCATTCATTTTCAAATTCTTGTGGTGGTTCATTGAAGATTCCTTTTCCTTTGTTATCATATCAATTCATTCATTTTTCCAAATCCTACTGGTGGTTCATGAAGACCTTCCCAAATTTCGCGCTAAATCTCCCCTTAATTGTTTCCAACGCGACTAAGTGGTATGAAAATCCATTGCTTATCACCAATTTAATTGGTGAAGGATAAGAATAACATAATTATTCTTCTTCTTTCATCAAGTTGATTAATCTCTTCTTTTCAGAGTTTGTTCATCATATCACATTCTCGGTTCGAAGTGTTTTCATCTTTTCTTTTTCGCAGTTCAAAGTTTCCTCGGCCATCTCATTGGAACCTCCATCTAAATCACTACAAGGACTTAATCTTATTATTTTCATCCTTCATTTCTATCGTCATCATTTGTTACCGGATTTCCTCATGGTGGTTCATCATGACTTCCCTTTTTTCTTCCAATGATTTACTTTCTATCCGATTGTTTCAGAGGCATGGTGATGTTACTCTCTTCGACCCATTACCTCGTTTCTCCAAGACCATTTTATTTCCTTATCTATTCATTTACCGGAGTGTGGTGTCCTATTTTCAAATCTCTTATCTTGTCTACCTCTCCTTTGTCTCTTATACCGGGATGCTATCCCAATTCTTTCATTGTTATTCCGTTTCTATCTTCTTCTAGCCAGAGTGGTTTAAGAGTCTATCTTGTTCCTTGAGCTTTTGATTCTCATCATGATCGTCGTTCCTCTTTCTACCCGAGTGCTCTCGACTTTGTTCATCTTCTCTCTTGAGCTCTTGTTTTACCACTTCCTCTTTTTCTTCTGTCCCGTTCCTAAGATCTTGGGACGAGATCTTCTGTTAGTGGAGGAAAGTTGTAACACCCGAGACTGATGCGCCATATGTCTTCTAGATATTCGCCGTCGTTGCCATGTCATTCGATTGCGTGTTGCACCTTGCCATGTCATCTTGTGCATTTCTTCTACATGTTTTTCAAAACTTGCATCCGTCCGGGTCTCCCTCTTCTTTCTGTTGTCCGTTCTGAGGCCAACCACACTCGCACGCGCCCGCGACACCTCCGAAATATTATTTTATAAGTCAGATACAAATGTTCACCGAATGGGTTTAAAGTTGGCATGCGGTGTTGTTATGTTGTAGGTAGACCGCCTGCCAAATTTCGTCCCAATCGGAGTTCGTTTGATACCCCAACGGATAACTATAGCGGTATTATAACCGGTTAATTCGTCGGACGTTTTTGGTACCCAGAAATAGTCGCCAGGCCTCTCTCTCTCTTCTCTCCCGCAGCCGATGGCCTTCTCCACAGCCACAATCAGCCCACCTGCAGCCCACCTAAACACCCTCCACTCCGGACCATCGGATCATGATCCAATGCCCGAAAACACCCCCTAGACCCCAAACACTAGCAAATATGCTATATATGGACACCCCTAGTCCATTTTGGGCAACCTAGACACCTCCACCTACCTCCAGCCGCAGCCAACCCCATCTATTATGTAATGGTACAATGTAATGATATCCACCTTGCAAAGCATCTTCAACATGCGCTTCTATCCTTGGTGGGACCTTCGAGTTCCTCTCGGACAGGGTCGCATATTGGGCCGACAATATATGCCTAGATATTTCCCACCACATGATGCTTGCAAAGGAGAAAAATAAAAAAGGAATAGAGGAGAACACTATTGACTCTTGCATAGAAAGTAGATACATAAAAAGTAAAAGATAGGCCCTTCGTAGAGGGAAGTAGAGGTTGTCATGCAATTTTTATTTTTGGATGTGCAAGCTCTTAATGTAAAGGAATGTCACTTTATATTGCCCCTTGTGATAGCAACCTTTATTATGCAGTCCACCGCTTTTATTTCTTTACCATGACAAGATCATACAAAGCTTATTTTCCCTTACAATAAAAGATCATAGATATTTAGAAACAATTTTTATTGCCTTATGCAGTGATGACAACTTACTTGAAGGATCTTATTCAATCCATAGGTAGGTATAGTGGACTCTCATGATATGAAACTGGGTTTATGAATTTGCATGCACAAGTAGTATCTCTACTTGGTGCGGATTTTTGGCTAGTAAAGATATGGAGCAAGCACCACATGTTGGAGGATATATAACAATATAGGTTCTATGTGAATATAAGCAAACATAACTCATTACGCTGTCTTCCTTGTCCAACGTCAACAATTTGACATGAAGTACTTAATGGGGGCTCACAATCATAAAAGATGTCCAAGATAGTATATTTGCATGTGAATCTTCTCTTCCCTTATTAATTCTTTCATGAATTGCATCACTGACCAATGCTATGTTTGTTAACCTTCAACAAATTTTACCATTTACAGTTTTTCCTTATGTAATGCCATTACTTTCCATAAGATTAGCATATGATCTTTCCATTACTTTCTTTGCTAAGATTGAAACATAAAAGTAAAGAAGCAAAAACTCAAACTACTCTTTATTATATAACTACCAACTCAATTACATAGATAGATAGATCAGGAAAGTAGCACTCCAAAATAGATCATACTAAACTTTTATTCGACTAACTCACGAAATAACTAAGGATCAAACTAAAAATAGGTAAAAACAATAAAAGTGACACTATTGGAATCAGCTTCTTTGCCGTCTGCCATGGCGGACGGCAAAGGCATGAATGCCAGACGGCAAAGTCCTATGCTGTGTGCCAGCGGACGGCAAACTGTCCGTCTGAACGAGTGCCGACAAAGGCCTTCTTTGCCGTCTGCTTCATAGAAGCAGACGGCAAAGGGTTGTGCCGTCCGCCGTTGGAGGCCAGCAGATGGCAAAGATCATGGACGATAGTGGGGTGGGGTGAGAGCCGTTAGGGGTTAACGGCGTGTGCTTTGTCGTCTGCCAGCGGACGGCAAAGATGCAAAGCTCTTTGCCGTCTGCTGACAGTTGGCAAAGAGCTCAGCTCGGCCAGCACTAGGAAGCTGCCATGTGGCCAGCTATACCGTCTACCAGTGGATGCCAAAGAGCTTTGAATCTTTGCCATCCGCTGGCAGACGTCATAGCCCTGTTTGCCAATCCTATTTGGTAACTTTGCCGTCTGCTGGCAGACGACAAAGTGCCCAAATAGGCAGCCCAGTGTTCCTAGTTTCTACAGGTAGCTGCCACGTGGCCTCTTTGCCATCTGCTAGCAGACGACAAAGCTCTTTGCCGTCCGCTAGTAGACGACAAAGAGGCTATATATCCCCTGTTTTTATTTGAATCCATTTAATTTGATAGGATTTCACACACAGATATACATACATACATATCCAACATATCCAACAACATATAACAGCATGTCCAACAACATATTTCATCAAATCCAACATATCCAACAACATAGTTCAACAAAGTCCAACATATCCATATATACATACATATCCTGAAACAAGTTTCCAACATCATATCCATATAGACATACATATCCAAACAAGTTTTCATAAACAACAAGGAAGCAACAGAAGAAGAGGACACTCCATCAATGCAAGCTTCCTCATCTAAAGCAAATCTACAAATTGGGAAAGATGAAAGTTAGAAGAAGAAGAAGAATACTAGCTAGAAGAAAAGGAAGAGGAGGAAAAGAAGAAGAAGAAGTTATCTTCTCTTTCTTTCTCTCCTCTCCTATTATTTATCTTCTTCTTTTCTAACTAATGTAAGTAAAAATGCCATTTTTGGGCTAAGGTAGGTAAAAATGCTAAGTGTGTAGGTCAATTTAGAGCTAAGCTAGGTAAATAGGTCATTTTGGAGCTAACGTAGGTTAAATGGATCATATTGGAGCTAACCTAGGTAAACTTGGTCATTTTTGAGCCAACCTAGCTAATTATGCCATTTTTTACCTAACTAAGCTTATTGTGTCATTTTAGAGGACAATAAGCTAAGTATATGGCATTTATGAGGTTAGCAAGGTTATTATGCCATTTACGAATAAAAACAAGAGGAGGAAAAGAAGAAGAAGAGGAAGAAGAAGAAGTTCTTTTTCTTCTTCTTCTTCTTCTTCTTCTTTTCTTCCTATTCCTTCTTTTCTTCCTCTTCCTTGATTTTCTTCATCTTATTATGTCATTTGTCGACTAAATAGGCTAAATTATGTCATAAATGGACTAAATAGGAAGAAAAATACCGTTATCACGGAGGTGAAGGAACGGTCGGGGCTGCGCTAGTGGTAGACGGAGGTGAAGGACCGGTCGGGGTTTCGCCATTGCCAGAAGCAGAAGGATTGGTTGATGCTTGTCGGGAGGCATGTTGCACCAAAGATCATTTCCAATAATGTCTCGTTAGCATGATGCAACTGAAATGTGAATACTAGTAACTAACGACCATTCAAATCAAACTCACCGTGGTTGCCGGAGCAATCTAGGGCATCGGCGGAGGGGTCTGACCATTTTTCTTGCACATGGTCTGCACATTTGGTTCTTACGAATCAGTCATATTAGTTAGCAATGCGAACATTACGTGCATGATTTGGCTAATATGCACGAGAAACGTACCACAAGGAGCTCGTATAGGGCCCAATGAGACCCCTCGTTCCGGTTCCTCTCCTCCTCGAATAGCTTAGCCGTCCTCTCCTCCATATCCCTCCCCCTCTCCGCCGCCTCCCTTTTTGCTGCCTCCAAAAGCGCCTGGGTGTTTAATCTCTCTTTCTCAACCAATGCCTGCAACGCACCACTCCTCGTTAGCATTGTAATCATCGACTGACGCACACACCATGTAATGGAGGAAAAGTGAGAGAGTCTGTATAACTAACCACCATGGCAAGCTCCGCGGGCCGTGCACGAGGTGTTATCTCAGGATCAGCGCTACTCTAGTGCTTCTTGATCTGCGGGAGAGTCCTAGGACGACGTATCAGTCCATCACCAATGGCTATGGAGCCATGGGACCTCCCGCCACTAGATATCATCACCAGCTCTGTATCAAAAGGATCCTGGCTCGGGTTAAAGTCCTCCCCTTTCCTCGCCTTCCCCTCATCTCTGTACTTCACGAGCTTGTGGTGGGAGGAGATGTTGGTGAAGCTCTTCCTCCGAGAATGCCTTGGCCTTATTGTAAGGGGCACTATGGGCCATTCCATAGAGGTCGAACAAATTTGGCACATGCTTCTTGTTGTGGTGCGCCTGAGAGAGAGGAACAAAATATTATAGTTAAGGGCTCAAGCTAGCATGAAGAATGATATTGCTATGTAAATAGGTCATTTTGGAGCTAAGTAAGGTTATTATGTCATTTTCGAGGAAAATAAGCTAAGTTTAGGTCATTTTGGAGGTAACCAAGATTATTATGCCATTGACGAAAGTATGCTATTATGTCATTATTGAGCTATCCAAGGTAGTTATGCCATTTTTATCTAACAAAAGCATATTTAGGCATTTTATAGAGCTATCTAAGGTTATTATGTCATTTTAGAGCTAATTATGTCATGAATGAACTAGCTAAGATTAGTTTAGGTCGTTACTGAGCTATCCAAGGTAGTTATGCCATTTTTTAACTAACTAAAGCATATTTAGTTATTTTATAGAGCTATCTAAGGTTATTATGTTATTTTAGAGCTAATTATGTCATAAATGTACTATCCAAGGTAGTTATGCCATTTTTTTAACTAACTAAGCATATTAAGTCATTTTGGAAGGGAAAAATGCTAGCATGAAGAATGAAATTGCATGAATCATGTAGCAAACCACATACCCAGTGATCCCCGTACTCAAACAGGTTGGAGCTCCCTTGATGGTGTGGCACACCAACCATTTGGTCACGCTTATCCTTGGCCCTATGGCGTTCGACTAGCCATTGGGGAGAGCACCACATATCCACCAACGCCTCCCAACAGTCCATCTTATCCGCACAACATCTCGGGGGCACCTAAGTTAGTCAAGAGAAATTTCAGCGCTACGCCTACGAATCAAATCAAGAAAACGAAGTTCAAGGCCTTAAGAATAGGTAATTACCTGCAAGTACTTCTCCTTACTCAGAAACTTGTTGGGACACTTCTTCTTTCCCCTCTTAATACCCTTCGAGGCGTAGTAGTCTCGAACGGCCTGCACCTGAGCCTCGTGCCTTAAGTTCTGAAGTAGGCGCTTGCACTCGGCTTCGACAACCATAGGCGTGGCCTCCTTGATAGAGGCGAGGGTCCCGATCTTTCAATGAGATGATAACTATCAATTTGGTGGAGACGACTTTGATGATCCGACTACAAACGTGCACGACGTTGCGCCTTAGCAACCACTAAACCAATCTCCTGAGGTTACTGACGATGCTGGAAGCACGGTCAGCCTGACCACGAAGGTCTATTCCTGCAAGCAATCAAAGAACGAGCAAGAATATGATAAAGCAATCTGAATATCGCAAATATGTATGAAGTATTGATAATGGTGGGGATCCGGAAGCGGTCTTGGTCTGGTCGTTGGACACAAACGAAGTACACGAAGTTGCAATGGCTAACTTTTAACTAAACAAATCCCAAGGAAAAGCTACTAGATGGATCTACTTATATAGGAGCAAGGGGTGGCGGCCAAGGAGGTGGGAGGACGTCCCAAGGCAGCCTAAAACTAAATCTAGGTCGTACAAGGCCAATGGGCCCAAGTGGAGGTGATGTAACACCTTTGGACTTGTAGTTTGACTTGGATTCTGCTGCAGCATCAGATTGTTTCGTCCACAACTCAACGCTCCGGACGAATTTGAAGGTGATTCCAATTGGGTTGGAAAGTGCACGAAATCTAGTTTCCAACAAAAAAAGAATCACCCAATTCGGAGTCCGTATGAAAAACTTGTGTGCGTTTTGAGTCAGGTATGTCTGTGCAGTCCGAATCTGAATCTAGAACGTGAGAGACTTGGACTCTATCTTTTCTTGGGCCAAAAATGACGTGAGAGAACTTTTTGGATAGCAAATAAACATCTCTTTCTTCCTTATCTTCATATGTGGATTGTACAAATGTCCCATACACCTGCAATTAGACAAAACACAAAAGTGTGTGAAGTATTTTTGTTCTGGATAACACAAATAGATTATTGAATAGTTTGCACTAGAAATCACCTGACAAATATGCATATATGCAATATTTTTGGTCATATCCAAGGTAGTCATGTCCTCATCATCCTCCCCTTCTTGAAAATAAAGCCGTCCTCGGCGTTGCTTAATCTGAAATGTGGCTAACAAAAGAGACAAGGTGTACATGTTGTATATGTATATGTCATCCATTTTTACTTCCCTTGATTTTTGCATATATGACACATGAATAGATGAGTAACTTGCATAGTTCATAAAATCTAAAGCCAAAAAATTAGCACAAGAAGTAGAAGGCATGAAAATATTGCAACTCAGTTTGCACATATAAGTGAAGCTCTTCTTCATTTCAAAAGATTGATAATGTTCATCATTAAACCATCGCAACATTGGTGAATAAACCTTACTTGCATCAAATTTACATGCTACAACATGCTTAAATAAGCAAACATGCAATAAGTCATTCAACACAGAATCATCACCAAGATTAGAGGTCATATCAAAATGATTAAACATTGGTTCTTTTGCATCAATAGTTAATTCAATGGGTGCACTCAAAATTGTTGGTATTTCAGTTGTTTGATCACATGGCAAAGTCAAATTATCAACGTAGTCCTCTAAAATAGGTGGTGTGATCAAAGTAGTGGGTAGCTCATCAGATGGTGCATTCAAATTGACAAGGCATTCATCATTCTTATGTAGAGATGGAAGATCAGTACCTTTGTCATTACCTCTTATGATTAACTCAGATGATGTAGCCACTCTCAGGGGCGATGTGTCACATGGTGGAGGTGATGTAGTCCTGACAACAACAGATGTGGTTGTCATAGTATGCCTAGTAGTTGAAGGAACAATCATATCAACTCTTGGAATGTGCACCGTGCGCTTGTTCTCCTCGTGGCCAACACGTCGTTTTATTTCCTGTTCAGCTTTGCAAGCAAGATGAAACAAATGGTCCATAGGATAACACTCTTCATGAATTAGTATCTCTTGAATATCACGGTTTAATCCTCCCTAAAATCTATCCATAAAATCATCTTCACTTTCTTCTAAAGAGGAATGCAACAAGGTAGTTTGTAAATCATCATAATATTTTGTTACAGTTTCACTACCTTGTTTTAAGTGTTGCAACCTTTTAATCATGTCACGAGTATAATAAGCAGGGACGAAAGTATGTCGCATGGCAAGTTTCAAATCATCCCAAGTAGTAGGTATATAATCAGGGTGTAACCGACAATATTCACTCCACCAAACCAAATCATAACCAGTGAAAGAACCAACCGCAACCTTAACCTTTTTATGTTCATTGAAATAATGGGAAGCAAATATATTTTTTATGTCGAACTCCCATTCAATATATAAAGCAGGTTTAAAACGGCCATTAAATGGTGGTATAGATACATTAACCTGATCATGTGCATTTGGATGTTTGTGCACCTCTCGTGACGGTTGTGGTATTTGCAAAGGTGGTGGCACGTCTCCCGCGATCGACAAAGCCCATGAATTGACTCTGGATCCTGTCATGATTAGTAGAACAAGAAACAAGACCCAAAAATAATGTTCCTATAACCACTAGGATGTGGTGGTAAAACGCTCACAGTAAAGCAAATATCAATGTCTTACAAGTTCTTACCATGCAGCAGGCGGTGATCGGCAACCAGCGGTGTCAAGTAACTCCGAATATTGAGTAAAGCGATTGCCAGGGGAGCGTACGTATACACGGTGTAGAAATATGTGGAGCTGGGTTGGCTATATATGGTAGCAAAAGATTAGCAATAATCAATTCAAAGATGCAATGTTGAATAAACGCTCAACGACGGTACTGTGCTGGTAGACCGGACTAGAGACGCGAGCCTAGAACACTAATGAGGTCACGGCGTAGCACAACTAGCATCAATGAAGGATACTAAGTAGCTCTTGACAGCAAGATATAAGTGAAGATCACAACGGCAGTGAAGATAATGATGAAAAACAACTGCCAAGCAGGATATACAACAACTCTCTCTCCAACTTTCCTCTTGAAAAGTTTGAGACAATTTTCTGATAAATTCTTTCGAAGAATTCTACTAACTCAAGCTTTCCAATGCAAAAAGAATCACTCAATTCCGAGTTGATATGAGGAGTCAAAGAATTCTAAAACTGGCCTGAAAAATTGGAACAAGTTGTGTTCACGAACTTCGGAGGGCAAAAAGACCTATTTAGAAGCCCATTTTGAGGTGTCAAATATTGAAGAAGCTTCTGCAACTATTTAGATGCGGCTCGTCGCTATCTTCAATTTGAGTACTCACGGAGCCAAAACTGGCTTCGTATGAGGAAGATACACCTGTTTTACTGAACAGTGCGCAAAACAGATTCCAATCCGAATTCAGGTACGAGATTGATTCTAGATAGATCCAATTTTTTTTCTTCTCTCTTTTTTTCTCACGCCTTTTTTTCTTTTTCTTCTCCCTCTTTTTCTTTTTTTTCTTTCCTTTTTTCTCTCTTTTTTTTTCTTTATCTTCTTTTCTCCCTCTTTCCAAGACAAACTAGATAAGATGCAGATTCAATCAGGCGAAGATGTGAGTGACCTCAACTATGATTATGACAATAAACAGTGCGTAGCACATGGTGGAAATTGGTGGATGGGATGGTGGACAGCGGATGGGATAATGATGCAGCGGCTGCGTGACTAATGTGAACAGAACCCGAAACTCTAAAGGAACTAGACACTAAGACCAGCAACTCGACACGGCGATGCAACCGATAATTCAATAATGCAAACAATGAAAAGAAAATTGCAAAGGCTCAGTCTGGCTAGGACAAAGGATGAATAGATCTAACTTTTGTTTTGTGGCTTTTTCTTGGACAATAGGTAAGAAAATAAATCTAATCTAGGAAAAACTGGAAATTCTCACCGAGCAACCTGAAAACTGATACCACTTGAAAGAGGCGAGGGTCCCGATCTTTCGATGAGATGATAACTATCGATTTGGTGGAGACGACTTTGACGATCCGACTACAAACGTGCACGACGTTGCGCCTTAGCAACCGCTAAACCAATCTCCTGAGGTTACTGACGATGCTGGAAGCACGGTCAGCCTGACCACGAAGGTCTATTCCTGCAAGCAATCAAAGAACGAGCAAGAATATGATAAAGCCATCTGAATATCGCAAATATATATGAAGTATTGATAATGGTGGGGATCCGGAAGCGGTCTTGGTCTGGTCGTTGGACACAAACGAAGTACACGAAGTTGCAATGGCTAACTTTTAACTAAACAAATCCCAAGGAAAAGCTACTAGATGGATCTACTTATATAGGAGCAAGGGGTGGCGGCCAAGGAGGTGGGAGGACGTCCCAAGGCAGCCTAAAACTAAATCTAGGTCGTACAAGGCCAATGGGCCCAAGTGGAGGTGATGTAACACCTTTGGACTTGTAGTTTGACTCGGATTCTGCTGCAACATCAGATTGTTTCGTCCACAACTCAACGCTCCGGACGAATTTGAAGGTGATTCCAATTGGGTTGGAAAGTGCACGAAATCTAGTTTCCAACAAAAAAAGAATCACCCAATTCGAAGTCCGTATGAAAAACTTGTGTGCATTTTGAGTCAGGTATATCTGTGCAGTCCGAATCTGAATCCAGAACGTGAGAGACTTGGACTCTATCTTCTCTTGGGCCAAAAGTGACGTGAGAGAACTTTTTGGGCAGCAAATAAACATCTCTTTCTTCCTTATCTTCACATGTGGATTGTACAAATGTCCCATACACCTGCAATTAGACAAAACACAAAAGTGTGTGAAGTATTTTTGTTCTGGATAACACAAATAGATTATTGAATAGTTTGCACTAGAAATCACCTGACAAATATGCATATATGCAATATTTTTGGTCATATCCAAGGTAGTCATGTCCTCATCATCTCCTGCTCTCCCTCTGAAACCCTGTAGAAGGTCTGCAATCAAACAAGACAATATTCATTAGTACAATCACTCGTTAGTGTTGATTTTTAATTCTGTAAAGGAGAAATTACCCAAAACCGACGGAACACAATGTCGGCCACTGTCTCGCACAAGACATCGGCGACCATCTCCTCCGGGTGGGCCGGGGCAACCGAGTATAGCTCCCAGCTCAGTGCTAGCTGTGGAACCTCACCCTCACCGGGCAACGTGACCCACCCAGGGAAGTGCTGCCGGCAAAGCACACCAAGGACCTGGTTGGGCCTGCGGACACCACGGGGGTGTACCCAGCCCCTGGAGTATGACAAGGCGAACACATTAGATATTAATTTGAAGAAACGTGAAGGAAAAAGGTTAAAAAAGAGTAAACGCACTTACTTCAACCCATTAGGCGCAATCAATCACCTCTGGTCGAGGGTCGTCGACACGGGCGAGAGCTTTGTACAGCCACACTTGTAGACCTTCTTGCCCTTCTCAACTAGCTCGTCGTCGCTGTAGCTATCATCAGAAAAGGTGTCCTCGCTACCATCAATAGGGCCACTAGCCTCCAGAGTCTCGTGGGAAGAAGACTCCGGGACCGGAGTCTTCTGGGACAAAGACTCTAGGACTGGACTCACGTGGGGCGAAGGATCGGCAACCCGAGTCTGGTGGGGCGAAGGATCGGCGACCGGAGACTCATGGACTAGAGTCCGAGATGGGTCCACGTCAGACGGAGCAGTCCTGTGGTCGGGTGAATCAGCTGGGGGTGGTGGCGAGGAAGGCGTAGCAGCCTTCCTACCTCTCCCGCTGCCACATCCACCTCTAGCAGCCTTCTTCGTCCTCCCCCGACCTCTCCCAGCCGAAGAAGAAGCGCCCGCTGCTGCTGTCTGCATACTGTCTAGCAGCGCTCTCCGGAGGGGCTGGGGTGGAATAATGGAACCACCCCTCCGAGTAGCGCTCGCAGCAGGCTCGGGGCACTCGGGACCTTTGACCAGCATACCGTCAACACCTGCAATGACAAAAAGTAAACGAAATTAGTACAACATAAAAAATTTGAATACCTGACATGAATAATATGTATATAATTTAAGTGTATCATCATCATGAACATAATAAAAAATTGAATACCTGATATGAATAATATGTATATAATTTAAGTGTATCATCATCATGAACAATAAAAAATTGAATACCCCACATTACTGATATTACTCTGAATCGTCTATATATGCTCCGTGATCATTAAATGCATCATCATCATCACTATCAGTGACGTGCTAATCATCATCATCAATAAATGCATCAACATGTGGAAGGCCTCTTTTACGTTCAAGCATTGACAGGTCATCTGCAGTAGTAACTTCTTCTTGTTCCGGCTCAGGGGTGAAGTCGGATTCACTATCATTGTCTACTTCAATGTTCTAGGGTGGAGTAGAGCGGTTCTTGAAACATTTTTTGGAAAGACGCATTTCTTGGAAGAAGTCTCCTTCGTCATATGTGTCTTGGTTAATTTGAGGTTCATAATCCTCTTCATTGGGGGGAGGTGGTCTAACACGTGGCGACACTTCATAAACGACATCCCAACCACTGAGATTTGGATCACTTTGACACGCTCACGGTAAATAGAAAACTTGGGTTGCCTGTTGAGCCGTAATATAGACATCGGGAACATACAAATGGGTGCTTTGTTTGATTTCGACTAGCCCTATATGTTCATGAGTCCTTCTAGTCTCCCTCGGCTGGAGCCAATAACATCTGAAGACTACGACGTTTGGTGGGTTTTCACCATAGAATTGAAGTTCATAAATTGCTTCAACTCTTCCATAATACTCGATATCTCTTTCGCCGATAGCAGAGACACACCAATTTGTAGACTTTCGGTCGGCCACAGATAGCTCTTTGCGATAGGTATGAAAGCGATACCCGTTGATGTCGTATTTGTCAAATGAACGGACCTTATAGTCAAAACCATTAGCTACTTGTCTCAATTCGGCATCCACAATCTCTGAATTAGCCTACAAGTTTAATACGAAAGGATTGTTGCATTAGTCACAAATTAGCCAAAGAAATGAAATGGTCTAATGGAAATTACCATTATTTTGAACCAAGAGACGAAACCGGGATATTCGCCTCCTTGCTTTGCTAGAAGCTCATACTCTTCGACGGAATCCTTTTGGATCACCGTTCCATACGAGAATATGGTGACGTATCGACTCTATCAAATATCCAGGAATAAGAGTAGTTCAAAGGAATTAGAAGTTGCGAAACAATGTACCGAGATCTTACTCGATGTACGGCCGCACTTCTGTTAGGTTGTTGAAGAGATATAGCGAAATGGTCCGCCATTCTTCCACATCCAACGATACTGGTTTCCAGCCACTGGCTGGTGCGAGATTCCCTTTGAATAGGCTGAGGTTGGATCAACCCTTTTTAGGGTCGTCAACATTGTACCGAGGCTTCAGATTATGCAAATGACAATTTTTGGCTTCCTAGTGTGCTGTCACGAAGTTTGCCACCTCCTCAGTGATGAATGCCTCAGTCATCGATGCTTCAATTCTACGTTTATTTTTACATTTTGCTCGAAGCGTCTTCTACATCCTCTCAGTTGAGTAGCACCAACGATTTTGCACGCCCCCCCCCCCAATCTTGCTTCGGTCGGGAGATGCAAAATCAGGTGTTGCATTGGATTAAAGAAGATTGGCGGGAAGATCATCTCTAACTTGCAGATCAACTCTGGTGCATTAAAAAACATGGAAGAAATAGCTCAGTTCTTCCAGTACTAGCCATTCATCCTCAGGGATGAAGCCACACAACATCACCTACATTATCCGCTCAATACATATGTGCCAAACATGACTTTTTAGACCAAATTTTTTCAATTTTTCAAGACTTGCTCCCCTCTTTAGATTTTTTGCATACCCATCGTGGAACATCAACTGCATTCTCACACACAAAATAATTTCCCTCATGGCTTGCCTTCCAAGATTGAACCATGCCTTTGGCTCGTCCAGTTCCGCTTTCCTTTCGGTTCTTGCATGTTTTGTAACGGTCTATCACATAGCTCCTCTTGATCGACTCTAGCCTTAGTATTATCCTTTGATTTCCCCTCTATGCCAAACAATGTACCAAAAATGGCTTCGGCGATATTCTTTTCAGTGTGCATCACGTCGATGTTGTGTGGGCAAAGGAGGTCTTTGAAGTAAGGCAGATCCGAGAAGCATGTCTTGTGAGTCCAGGCGTGTTCCTTATTATACCCCTTGAAATACCTTGGATGCTCTGGATCTGGCTCGAGAGCATTTAACTGATCTAGGGTCCGTTGGCCTGTCAACACAGGTGGTGCAGAGTGTTTGACAACTCTACCTTTGATGAAGTTCTTCTTGTCTTTCCTGAACTTATGGCGAGGATCTAGAAACGGTCTATGCAAGTCTAAGCAAGTATACTTGTGCCCTACTGTCAGCCAACGAAACTCAAGAGCTCCCTTGCATGTGGGGCATGGGAACCTTCCATGCACACACCAGCCAACGAATAGCGCATACGCCTGCAAGTCATGCGTCGAGTACATGTACTAGGCATGCATTATGAAGTTCTGTTTGCTAAATGCGTCGTATGTATTGAACCCGTTATCCCAAGCTTCTTGCAATTCGTCCTTAAGTGGATGCATGTACACATTCATATTATTCCCTGGATAGTTGGGCCCTGGAATTATCAACGTCAGGAAAATGTTCTTTCTTTGCATAATCTGCCCGGGGGGAGGGATGGGGATTGAGTGAAATGACAAACACGGGCCAACAACTATATTGGGCTGCCGTCTGAACAAACACACCGAACCCATCCATGCTGACGGCGACTCAAGGATGCCTTGGATCTGCCGTTTTTTCCTTATGTAATGCATAGAAGTTCTTCCATGCTTCACCATCCTATGTGTGCACCATCATCACATTCCCATCTGCATCTAGTTCGGTTCTTTTGCCCATTTTGTGCCATGTCATCTGTCTGGCCTTCTCTTTGACCATGAAAAGGTGTTGAAATCTTGGTACGATTGGCATATACCGAAGAACATTAATGGGTATTTTGGTCTGTGTCTTCTCACCCATACCGTTGTCCACCACAACATACCTGGAAGACTTGCAAATGGGACAATAGTTCAAGTCCTCATACTGACGCCTAAATAAGACACATCCCTTCTCACATGCATGTATGTTCTCATAGGGCATCTTAAGAGCACGGAGGATTTGTCTGACTGGTACAGGTTTGCAGGTAGCACATGGCCTTTGGGTAGAAATCGTCCAAATATTGTCATGATCGCATCGTAGCATTCTCTGCCCAAGTTGAATTGAGCCTTCAAAGCCATTATTTGTGAGATGATATCCAGCTGAGAAAGCTCAGTGTGCTCATGGAGAGGACTCCAACATTTCAGTGAAGGCCTTTGCAGATTCCTCCATCTCCTTGTCTGAGTCCCGAGCATCGTCAAAGTCTTGCACCATGTCTTGCATCCCATTACCATGCTCGTCGGTGCAACGATGAACCACCTCGGCTCTGGCACGTTGGGAAGACTCACCATGTAATGTCCAGACCGTGTAACCAGGCATAAAACCAAACTTCTCCAGGTGTTTACTCATTTCAAGCACGTCCCTCTTATTATAGTTGTCGCACTGGACACAGGGGCACCAACTTAATTTTTGGCCATTTGCAAATGCGGCTCTAACAAACCCCTTGGTTTTTGTTAACCATTCCTTGGTCCAAACTTTCTGATTAGTGTAACCGGTGTACATCCACGCACTACCACTCATATTGACTTCCTACTGGACACACAAGAAATATATACATAATTAAGCAAACCATATCCATCAGTTAATGGAGTTTGTCAGTTTTATTACGTCCATGCAACCTACACGCTAATAGGTAAAGATAGATCCTAATCCCACCCGAGTATGTGTAGATTGGGTTTGTTTTCCCATGCTCTACTCCGGAACCGACGCAAAATTTCGGCAACACCTCCCCGCTGTTCTCCTGATACACGTCTGGGCAATAAGTAGAGAGGATGTGTACCCGGAGAACAACAGGGAGGCACTAACGAAATTCTGCATCGGATCCGGAGCAGAGCATATGGGAAAACGAGCCCAATCTACACATACTCGGGGTGTCCATGGATAATGTTGGGAAATTCAAAAGAATCACGATTATAAATATGCAAATGCATGCATATTTTTAGATGTAACCCTTTCGAACGGGAGACTCATAGTGGTTACGCATACTGATGATTGACACCTATAGCTAGCAAGTTCCATCGACACGAAGACCGGAATAGAGCAAATGAAGGGGGGAGGGGGAGATGTCATTTGTGCTCACCAACGAACGCAGGGGCGGAGCTCGTCGAACGCACAGGGAGGTCATCAAACACCGCACCCTCGCAGCGACGAAACAGCTACACATTTAAGTCCACCCGATCAACACAAATATATATGATATTTTGATAACAAAATCAAAAAATATACGACCTAACTCATAATTCACAAATATATGACCCCATCGGGGTCGGGGTCGGGGTCCGGGTGTGGTGTCAGGTGTCGGGGTCGATCGGGGTGTCAGGGTGTCGGGGTCGGTGTCGGGGTGTGGTCTCAGGGTGTCGGGAGTCGGG